>NC_143512.1:68613377-68700877 GCF_031878675.1 Megascapheus bottae
GTGATTATATCATTTTAAATGCTTTCCTATGTTTCCTGCCAAGTGTGCATATATTCTGAGATGATTTCAGAAACTTCAATCACTCTTGGATACATGCCTTACACCTGTAATCTTAGCTACTCAGGAG
Source organism: Megascapheus bottae (assembly GCF_031878675.1). Taxonomy (NCBI): domain Eukaryota; kingdom Metazoa; phylum Chordata; class Mammalia; order Rodentia; family Geomyidae; genus Megascapheus; species Megascapheus bottae. The sequence continues at coordinate 68,613,505 of NC_143512.1, forward strand.
TCTGAGATCTGAGGATCGTGGTTCAAAGCCATGGGCACTAAAAAGTCCTTGAGACTCCTATCTCCAATTAATCACCAGAAATGGCACTCAATGACTCAAGGAGTATGGCAGTAGCCTTGAGCTGAAGAGCTCAGGGAGAATACTCAGGCCCAGAGTTCAAGTCCCATGACTGACAAAAACAAAACAAAACAAAAAACTTCAATCGCCATATAGATTAAATAATTTTTACGTTCTTTTATTTGGTAGTTGTGCATTAGGTGTTATCATATAGTGATACAAGACCTGTTTTTAAGATTGAATTTTATGATGCTCACAATGAAGACCTCTAACATTTATTCAGTCACTTTATTTCATAGAAAATAGAATCTGAATTATTCCTAACATTTAGTGTTCATATATTTCATGAAAAGAATAATCATTTCATGCCTTTGTTTAGAATCCTATACATCTGCTAATATGTCCTCTGTTAGTCTTTATATATTTGTTAACTGCAAATAGCTTAATTATGTTGATAATAACTTTAGGAAACAAACAAAAAGATTCTACAAGATGGAATGTTTGGAACATGAAAATGATGTATTTTTTTCATAGACTGCATTAACAATTAATTTTCTAATTTTATCCTGAATTTTTATGAAGGATTAAAGACAGCGTGGCTTCACAAAATTGTTTTTCACTGAAAATACTTTATGTCTTTACAATTTTTAAAGATTAGATCATCTTAGATCATGCATTTACAAAAGATAACATTTAAGGAGAGTGAAATACAAAAATAAATCTACTAAATATAATTCTAGCATTTAAAAAAGTATGACATGTGTCAATCTACTTGATTTGCTTCTGAAGTGAGAATGGACATTAACTATTTGGTATAAAGTCTGTATTTACTGGAGAAAGACTCTCATAGAAGTGAAACATGAAAGTAGGAAGTCTGGAAGTTTCTAAAGCAGATACTAGGAATCCAAAACTTTACTTTCCCAATTTTGGAAGTGATAAATTCTCTTTTTTTCCTTTTGAACAATGAAGAGGGTGAGTTTCTGAAGTGTTTGTTCATTGTCCTGGGCTGTATTACAAATTCAGGGTTTTAATTCAGTGACACATATTAGTTGCAGTCTGTCATTCTTGAATAGTACTCTAGGCCTACTTGAGCTATGCATCTGCCCATTCCTCTTTCTGGTAAGCTTCTGATTTCTCTGCTTCTTGTGCTTTATGTTTTCTTTACAGTGTATATCATAGTTTCTTCACATATTAGCTTATGTGTCGTGACTGTCCACAAGAATATACTGAGGATAGGCTATGTCTTCATTATTCTGAAGACCCACATTTTCTCATTATAAAGAGTGTCCTCCATAGTGAATACTAAATGATTAATTAGTGGCCCTAGCAATGTCTGTATAACATCATAGCATTAATGTGGGGAGGTATTTTGGAAGGCTATACAAAAAATAAGCATAAATCAATTATTTCTGGATAGTTGGAATGCAGTTCAAAACGCATTCCAGTGGAAGTAATCAGAAGTTACTGGGACAATTTTCATACCACTAGAAGCAATGTGATGAACTACTATATCTTCTGGTTTGGGGACTATCAAATTAGAAGTAACCATGCTTAGGACTGTCAGGTTTTATAAATGCAGATCCTGTGTCATTTCTGAAGCATTGAGCAATGACTCTCAGAAATGCTGCGATGTCTATGAAATAATTTTCCAGCACAAATCCAAGGAAATGCCCAATACTTAGTGCATAGGGCCTAGTGATAGATAAAGCCTGTATGATGGACAGGAAAAGAATGAGACTATTCACATGACAAGAGTATGCTGCCAGAGTATAGGGATACTGATTATAGAGTTTTAGCAGTTCCACAGGGTGAAGACACCACAATTAATATAGGGACTTCATGCATATACACTTTCAGTAAAATTTCAACTAATTATACTTTTGATTTGGAGCTTTTTTCCCATATATTTTTTATTGTAATTATTAGAGGGGTTACATGATATTTGCCAGATAGAAGGTGCATTACTTCACATACATTGATACCCTTTCTCATGTCTTGGTCCCCATTGCCCTCCCTGCCATCCCCACCCCTCATCTTGTTTTCCCCCCTTCCCTATCCAATTTCAAATAACCAAAAACAAATATATTTTATATATGACATGAGGGGTTTTTCAAATTATATCTAAGGTTCAATTTAATATTTTTCTATATTCAGCTAAACATTTTTTAAAGCCTCACTTGACCATTAAAAGGAACAAGTGATTAATATCCTGGTTCGTAGGTGGAGTCAGAAATAGTCATGCTGTTTCTTAGAAGCAGAGTTGGAATATATCTCTGTAGGTGTCAGGTCAAGGCTGTGGTGTCCAACCCTTAGTCAGTGCTTTCATCCTGAGTGAAAGGACTGGGGCTGACTGTTGAGGCCATTTAGACATCAACCTCCGCCTAACAATGCTGCTGTTTTGTCAGACACTGCCAAGGCTGTCAGATGCATTCCAAGTTTGTATCTAGACAAGGACAGGACTCGGCTCCTTGCTCTTTGATGATGTTGTCTCATCCCTCTACAATGATCCCTAGGATAAAGTCAGTTCTTCTCTCTGAATTCTTCATGGCTTAAGTTTGAAAATAGGCCTCAGGATTCAACGAAGCCCTTCTCTACAGCATTCTTAATGGCCTCACATCGTTTTCTGACCAGCAATTATGTAGCATACAATACACGTAGAGAGTGCAGGGCAGACTTTACCCAGATCAGACAGATGAAAACCAGACAAAACATGGTGCCTTACATTTGAATATTTTGTTTCATTCTCATTTTGGATTCTTTCCCTGCTTTACATTTCATATTTGTACCTTGGCAAGGTGCACACATTCACTGCAGATATCTTTTCTTTTGACCTTCAGAAGAATGAATCCCCAAATTTCTATTCAAATCAAAGCAGAAGTTCCAAATATAGAGGTTGGAATCACTTAAGAGCACACAAAGGATAATGGAATGAGAGACAACTGAGAGAACTAGAGAGCAATAGAAAAAATTATATAGCGAAAAGTAGAATGAGTGCAACATAATTCTAAATTATATGATGAGGTAATAATTAAGTCATGTGAGTACAGGTATTGTCAGTGAGGTGGCAGTTCATCTTATCTCTATTAAGTCTGCACGGGTCGTGATCTTCAGTCATTGTGGGGAGCTGATTCAAAGCTCTGAAACCCCATCCATCACCAAACCTTCTCAATGTATTATTAAGACAACAAAATAACTTTTCCTCCAGGCAAACTGAATAAAACAAACTACAGCAGCTTCATGCTGTGTCTCTACAACAAAGAATGAAATGGAAATTTCTCACTCTACACTTACTTTGATCCATGTGCATAGCTAAATGAGAGAGCTGGAATCACATTTTTACTCTGCGACCTGCAGGTTATTATATTGATATGATTAAGGTGTTTAGCATCATTTTTGAGGGGGTGTATATTTGTTATATATTTTAGATGCTTTAAAAATAGTAATCTATTCCTTAGTGGTTTCTTTTTCCTGAAATCATAGAGCTCCACAATATCATAGGACAAAAGAAATTGAGTATTTTGGGAAAAAATGACTGTAAAGAAATAAATATGATTAAGAGGTTCTAAGACTGGGACTGGGAGTTTGGCTTGGTGTTAGAGTGTTTACCTAGCATTCCCGAAGACCTGGGTTCAATCCCTCAGTACCACATACATAGAAAAAGACAGAAATGGTGCTGTGGCTCAAGTGGTGGAGCTCTAGCCTTGAGAAAGCCCAAGGATAGTGCTCAGGCCCTGAGTTCAAGCCCCAGGACTGGCAAAAAAAGTAAGAGAGACAATCTAAGATTGACAGCAAGTATGATGGAAAAGAAAGGGAATTAATCTATATTCTTCACATCATTATTTGTTGATTCATGGAACATGGAGCATATCTTTAGGCTAGCTTTCAAGTATCTTCATAGATTTATATAGAATTTATATAAACCTTGTTTGGAAATGAGGGTGGAGTTATTTCGTACAGTAAAATAAAAATAATGTATGAGTTATACGGCACTATAAGATGAAATGGAGATATGGGATTTTGTAACATATGATTCAGATTTTTCCTAATAGTTTTAATGGTACCAGTATTATTTTATGTAATAATACAATTGTCCAGTCCTGAGGGATTGTTAATGTAGAAAAAGCTTGAGTTTACAAAGGATGGTGTCAGGAATACTTCAGAGAGAACCCTAGCCATTTGTATTCAAGACTCAGTTCTACTCTGAACTTTGAAGGTAACTTGCCAGAAAGATAATCAAAATATCTAACTTATGTGTGAGACTCAAATAAAACAATAAAAATAAAATACCAAAACTTTCCTGAATTGAAATAAGTAATTAACAATATTAGCTACTATTATATATTGCACCTTCTGTGGAATAAAAAAAATGTCTAAATTTAACAATAATGCAGAGCTTTCTAAGGTGGAATCTGAATATACTACAGACTGTTAATTCAAAATTTTATGCAAGTGTATGTTTTCATGGGGACACATCATTTATGTAAGTACATTTAATTTTAATTTCTTTCTCTCACTCTCTTTTCTGGTTTGCACAGAGGCTCATTGTATTACCAAGGCTGGTCTAGAACTTGTGATTCTGCATCCTCTATCTGCTAAGTACTGATAGTGCTGATGTTTTTTCCTCTAAGCACACATTAATAAAATGCAAGCACAAATTAATAATGATACCTGGTAGTATTTTCATTTGCCTCTCCTTCACAAACATCCTTCAAAGTATCAAGACAGTTATCATGGCTGTGTTGCCATTACAATTGTATGTATCCATCTGTCACAAAAAAAAGGTACAGGTTATGGAAGAGAGAGGACATCTGTTGAAGCTCCACTTTTCATTTGATCTGACACAAACATGTACACACATGAATATGTATGCTTTTTCAAATTTGGGAAAAGGCCAAGCTCTGTTGTTCCATTGAAAGCAAAAATACATGCTGGAAAGATTTCAACTATGCTTCTGCTAAATGTGACTTTCATCCTATTTTCAAACAAATATTGATATCTTTTCCAAGCAGGATTCTTTAAAAGGATAAGGAAGAATAAATATTTTCCTATCACCAAGATAATCTGTCTCTTTAGAAGATGTTTAGATATTCCGTTTCCCTGGGGTAGCATGATGATAGGGTTATATGTGTATGCTTGTATTATGTATGTGTATATGTATATATGCAGGCATGTACTGTGTCTCAACTTATGTCCTTATATTCACTGTAATTGCTGATCCTGTCCTGTTTTGTTTTTGTAATTTTTAAAGATAACCTCAGACTTCCTGCCAAAGTATATACCAAGGCACAATTCACCTATCAGACTTCTAGATAGCAAAAAGAGGCATGTAACACCACATTCAGTTCTTTATTGATGTGTGTTTCAATTTATTTTACGTTATTATTATTATCATCATTGTTACTATTGATATTATCATTGTTACTACTTGCTGGTTCTGTTTTTGAATTGCAATCCCAACAAGTTGCTAGAATTATAAGCACAAATCACCAGCTTTATGAGTTATTTTTGAGTTGTGACATTGTTTCTTAAAATTCTCTCATCTTTGTATAACCCAGTATAATTGCTGTAGCATCTGTTCTCAGCCCAAATATACTTTCTGCACTCCCCTTTTCAGGCTTTCTGAGCTGCCTCACATTTCTAGGGTTCCTTGTGGGAGCGGGTGGGGGAGGGAAGGAATGTGGCTGGCTAGGATCTTTGATCCCATTTTCCTTCTTAAATCATGCCAATCACTTTGCTTACATCATTGTAAATATGCAAAGAAAATCTGTGTAAAGCACAAACACACTCAGAGGTACCATAAATGATCAAGTGTCTGGAATGCCCTGAGAAAGAAGGATTCCCAGGGTTGAGATGAAGGATGGAGCTGGGATGGAGTTTTTCTGTCATAGGAACTTTCAGAAATTCAAGCAAATGGGCATTTGTTTCTCCATGCTAAATCGATCGCTTAAAAATAATAAAAAATTATGATTTATTTAAACCTTTTTATTTTTCTAGAGCTAGTTATTTGGGGAGAGAGTATGCATATTTGTAACTCCCTCAAAGGATGTGTGTATGTGTGTGTGTATGTATGTGTGAGAGAGACAGACAGACAGACAGACAAGAAGAGAGTCTGAGCATTGAGAGTTCCTAATCATCTGAATTCCAAAATAACAAAGTAGAGGTGTATTCCGTTTTAATACTTTTATAATTTATAAAATAAATGTGCATAGATTTTTCTATTTACTAAGTTCTTTCACATTCATTTTGTATATTTATATTTTAAACCTGTACAAAGTAGGTCAATTATTTTTTATTTTATTAGAAAAAACTGATTATATTTTTAAAGATATTTGACTTTTAAAATTAGATGTCATTTGGTTCTCAGAGTCAAATGTTTCCAATAAATGAAGAAGCGTTTTTAATAAAATCTTTGCTTTTTATATAGTGACAAGCAGCTCAGAGGTTCACCTGAGTTAATAGTGTGCACTGGCTGTGAAACAAGTGGTTTGTCCTTAACATTTCATCACTGTCTTGCTCAAGTTGTTATAACATTGCTATCTATTGAGAAGGCTCTTTGTTCAAATTTGGATATTTTGACCATCTTTTGTAATCTATTTTAAACAGACATGCTAATATATTTTAGAAAATTAAAAAAATTATCAAATGTGACTTTTTCGAAGATGTTTCTAAAAATGCCATTGGTGAACCACAGACCCAAGTCATTTTCAACATATGGCATATGTTCTCAGAAAGACTCCGCTAATTTATAATAATGTCTTCAGCATTTTTGTTTTTGTTTTGTTTTTTTTCTGTGTAGCCCTGGCTGACCTCAATTTCATAATCCTCCTACTTCAGACTCAGAAACCCTGGGATTATAGGCATGAGCCAATGTGTCCAGCAACCAGCAAGTTTTAAATACCCATATCCCATCATTGCCACCTTTGCCTCTCACTGCGATGATCTTAGTTTGTGAATACGGTCACAATTTATCTGTACATAATTAAGCATTATTGCTAGTATAATTTTATACCATTTAGATTTCCACTGAGGTAGTTCATTGCTAACTTGATGTCAACTCAGGAGCTAGTTTCTTTGCTTAGAGAAGGTCTACAGGATTTGTTGACATACTATGTAGTTTACATATTTATTCATTTTTGTAGTCTGTCCTTACTAGGACATACACTCTTATTTCTGACACTGTATTTCTATCAAAGAGATATAGAACAATATCTTATATCATAGACTTCAGGATAACTTTGAAGAATAAATTTGTTCCACTGTTGTATGTTAGTTAACTTTGTTTAACAAAACAAAATTATTTGGCATGTATACATTTTACATCGTAAGAATTTCATCATGAAAGTTCCATACACTCATATAATGTACTTTATTTTGTGCACTCCCTTTATTGCTCTTTGTAATTTATTTTGAGATGTTTCTTTGATTTCTCTCTGTGAGAAATTGACGGATAACAATTAATTGTTGCACTGAAGTAATGATGCGCTTTATATGTTCCCATTTTTTAGTTTGAAATTTGTCAATAAATCCATTTTGAAACTTGTGCTTTAAAAATGTTGTGAAATATAGTTTATTCTGTTTTCTTTATTGCAATGCTTAGCAATACCTTTCTTTTACTAATATAAGCCTTAATTTTGCCACATTGTAGATATTTTAGTGTGAGACTCATTCTATTTTGTATGCTTGTTTTAGAAATTGTGAAATCTATGCTGGTAAAGGAGAAAGGGGAAAGCAAATGTCATAGGGAAGTAATCATTTGCAGTAAGACTCAACTAAGTCTGATTGGCTTGAGGAACTATGGTCAGTGTGATATCATGTATTCTTGGGAGTTTAAAACAAATATAATAGTTCAGGTGACTAATTAAGTATTGCAGACTGTGGGGAGCCTATTATTCCAGGAAGTAGAAATGAAATTATCTTGTTATGCCAGGCACAGTGCCTCACACCTGTCATTCTAGCTAATCAGTAGATTGAGGTCTAAGGATCCCAGTTCAACACTAGCCCATGAAGGAAAGTCAGAGACATGTTTGTCTATGATTAACCTTCAAAAAGCCAGAAGCAGAACTGCGGCTCAAATCATAGCGTAACTCAAGTTCAAGAACAGTTCCCAGGTCCTGAGTTCAAGCCTCAGGATTATTATATGATATATATGTAAATATATATAATATAAAGATAATGTTACATATCATACATATGTGGAAAATCATTTTTTAAATTGGAACGATGATGTCATGCAATTTAGCCTCTCCTTTAAACAAAAGGCAAATATAAAAATCTGAGTGAAGCATTGGATGTGAAGAGTACATCGTGCACTGGGCAGAGGCTGAGTGCTTCAGAGGGAGGTACTTCAAAAGCAGGTGTGACAAGTTCCAGATGAGGGACATGGAAATCTGGGAGGTAGAAATGTTCACCCAGAATCACTAGTTGCATTTGACGTAGTAGTTGTTTTTAAAGCTGTATTGAGATCTTGGTGAAAGCAACAAATCTTCAGCCCAGGTAAATGCATGCTTGCTCTATTTTGCAAGCGATTTCAGCAAGTGAGATCATTCTCTCACACTGAGTTAAAGACAGCCACTCACAGGAATGTGTAAGAAGATTTCTAGGCTAAATTATTCCCAATCTTCTACCTAAACAGAAAAAAATGGTATCTTCAGAAGCACAATAATGTTACCCTAATGTCATTTGTTTTTAAAATACAAACAAAAAACATGAGTATACATAGGGCAGAAGTGTTCATCATTTTTGATTTTTTAGTATATTCTCCCACTGCCCAGGCTCACATTTGGTGTATGATGGTTAATTTTTATTCTCAGACTCAACTTAACTGGGATAAAGAATGTTCAGATTAAGCATTGTTTCTGAGTGTGGCTTTAAGATATTTTCCAGATGAATTTATCACCAGAATCAGTGGACAACGTAGAACAAATCATCTTCTTTCATGAGGGAGGGTGTCATCTAATCACTTGAGGAGCTGACTTTAAGAAAAGTCAAAAAGAACTAGTAGTTCTCTCTCAATGCCTGATTGAATTGGAACATCAGACCCCTGTACTTACCTGGGGCCTGCATAACTATTCACTCTGTGGTCCACAGAATTGGTTTTTCTGGATATGTAACTTGCAGGTGATAGCTTTTAATACTGCTTAGCTCCCAGAGTATCAAGAGCTGATTCCTTACAATAAATCACCAACAGGATATGAGCATAGATGCACCTAGTTGGTGCCATTTCCGTCACTATAACAGGATAAGCTAAATTTATCTTTACATCTGTATTTGTAATGCTCCTGGTATGTTCATTAACCATTGATTTCACTTGTAGAAGCTAAGCATGATCTAAGTTAGGACTCTGGAAAGATGAAACACAGAATAGCTTGCTGACACTCAAAAATCTTAAATTTAAAGTCTAACAATGATAGTTCATGTTTATGCATGATCTTCACCCAGGTGTCTAGGAAGCAACAACAGAAAGGAAGTTCACTGACTCACATGCTCTCCTTAAACCTAGCAGAGGCTACACAGAAATGGGCAAAATTTCCTTCATGATAAATCCATTTTTTTCATATAATATTCAGAGAAAATTAATTCATCAGATTATTTAGTGGAAATCTTCATACTTTTTGCAGGATGGGTCTATCTGTAAACATTATTTTCTACTGTACTAATGCCAGTATTAATGCCAGTGTTGATTGTTTCATGGTCAATTTTATCATTTCTTTTGGAGATGGACCATTTTTGTAAAATAATAGCTGATGAATGGAATCAGTTGCATTGTATTGACAGTGTGAATTAGACTCAAGAGTCACTGACTCAGTTACAAAAGTCTTTAAGCTCTACAATGCTCTCCTCAGAAACATTTATACTATCAGGAAAATATTTGACAAATAACATGAATTCAATATCATATATTCTGCAAAACTGAGGTAAACTGAAAAAAGGGCCTTCGAATATATGCAATGCTAGCATGAAATTAGTAACAGCTGGAGCAAATTGGGTACTGTGTTTTGGGTTTCTTTTGTGTCTGTACATTTAGTGACAAATTTGAGAAATATAGTACTTTAGAAGAGATTACACCTCCTGCTAAGATTCTTGGATTTAGAAGAAGTTTCACTGGTGATAAGCCTGAATTCATAGACAAAAGTGTGACAAAAGTAAGACCACCATGACAGAAAAAAGACAAAATTGGTGCAGAAAAATTAAAGGGAAGATGAATGCTTGCTAAGCATCTGTATAAATATCAGCGTCGATGCCATACCATATGGAGAGTGATTAATTTTTAACGAAATAATTTACGTTCTAAATTATGCTTAATTTATACTTAGCATGTGTTTGCTTATAAAAATAAACTTGTAATCTTCACAACCTTTATGCCAACTCATTATTAATAAAACAATTTAAAGATAATAATTTAATCATAAAGTCATTTATATAATCTCTCTGGATTCCTCAAAGAATTTAAAGAACTAGTAATAATAAAAAAAGAAAATACAGTGACTTCAGAAATGATACCAGTATAGCAAAATTTAAAACAGGAAAGAAGTACTAACTTGGAGAGACAAAGACCATGAGAGTCACTTGGTTACAATTTTGAGAAGGTAAACACTTTAACTCAGTAGCACAGTTAACTCTCAAAGAAGGCACCCATTGAATTTCTGTGTATGGGGATCAAGTGTCACTGAAACTTGCTACTGGCACTTCTGCATGCTGAAGAAGTCCTGGAGTGTGGCCCAGGGATAGAATGATTGCCAAGACCTGGGTTAGATTCCTCAGTATCATGCACTCAGGAAAAATCAGAAGTGGTTCTGTGGCTCAAGTGGCAGGGTGCTACCCTTGAGCAAGAAGTATCCAAGGACAGTGTCCAGGCCTGAGTTCAAGCCCCAGGATCCGCAACTGGCTATTTGCTGCTGGGTTGAGTTCACTGAGCCACTTCCATTTCAGAAAAGCCAGTAGTTCAGAAATCCTGGTCTATCTTAGTTAACACTGGAAGTTTCCTATAACGAGTGATCCACACAACCCAACATCTAATCACTACTTTCATTCCCTAGAGTAGGGAAAAAACCAGGTGACTCATGAGGGCATCACCTATCTCTGATTGCATTATATTAACTGGGAATAAATGAGAGAACCCTTACTCGAGAAGACTATGATTTCCAAGGGTGCTGGCAAACTCTTCCATCCTGAGTGTGGGAAGGAAACCCAAATGCATACTGGAAAAGAGATCAATTTGGGTTCTGGGATCCATTGCACTAAATCCCCACCCCCCATCTTCAATTTTTCTTTAAAAAAAGTGTTTTTTTTTCTCCTTATTTGCCTTCCTGCTCTCCTTCACAGGTAAACGTCATTATCTGTTCTTTAAACTTTTCCTGATTCCCTGCCAATTTTCCCTCATGGTATTACCTTTGGTCAATCTCTTGCTCATCCTTGTTAGTCAGCTTTATTTTATTATAAGGAGATAACCAGGACAATTAATTTAAAGAGAGGAAAGTTGTATTTTAGCTCATCATTCTATGGGTTCCAGAGCAAGGTCAGAATGCCTCACTCCTTGGGAAGGTGTGGCTCAATAATCAATATATACCACAGATGGGAAGTCAGAGAATTGTGGACTGAAAGTCTATAGTTCCCTTTGAAGGCATGTTTCCAAATGCCTAAATTCCTCTCTTACAACCCCATCACTGAAAGGACAACAGAACATTCTTCTGTACCACCCTGGGCTAAGCATTTCATATTTGTAACTTTGAGGAATAATACCCACAATTAAACTATGGCTCTATCTAATCCTGCACTGGCTTCTTCTTCTCTGAGAACTTGCAGCAGCACTCCTGGGTTGACTGAAACTCTACTAACTTGAGAATTTCATGTAAACTGCATTTTGAGTCTAGATACTTTGTCATTTGAAAGATGGCACAAGTAGGTCTCGTTTTGCACAGGCACTGTGACTGATTAGCTTTCTTTCATTCATTAGGGATCACTTACGTTCCTAATCTACCCAGTAACATTCCAGTGTTCTCTTACTTAGAATAAAACAGAAAAAAAAACTGACAAGGGAATATGATGCACACCATTTCCCCATGATTACCAGAACACATCTCAAAATAATGTCTTTAACAACAAAACATTTCTGAGACAGAGACTCCAAAAGAAAGTAAAGTAGGACCCAGATCACTGGTGGCTCAACCTGCTAATTGTAGTTACACAGGAGGCTGAAATCCAAAAGATCTCAGATTGAAAGCTAGAAAAGTCTGAGGGACTCAATCTCCAATTAACCACCACAATATTGAACTGGTAGGGCAAGTGGTAGGGCACCAGCTATTAGCAAGAAAGTCAAGTGAGGGTTTAATGCCTTGAATTCAAACTCTGGTACCAGCACTAAGGGAAATAGAAAGAAGAGAGAAATAGAGAGAGGGGGAGAAAAAACAGAGGTAAATTAGAAAGAGATATATATATATTATATTCTAAAAAGTAATGAGCTGCACTTACTTTAGCATTCTGATAATTTCACAAAGTCTTTTAGTTTCTTCAAATTCTAGGTATCAAAGACATGTAGAGCACAGTTTGTAGAAAAATATTAGTACTAGGACTATTGAATACTTCACCTAAAACACTTTCAAGGAGAAAATGTGAGAACTGAATTCTTAAACAAATATCTGTCTGTGGTTAGATAAATGCCCACATCACCAATATCATTACTAGTGTGAATATCTTATAAGCATCTATTATAACCACATTTAGGTAATTGATGCCCCCGGAAACATTTATTCATCTAAAATAAAAATATCTTTGAGGACCAGGTTTGATTAGATGCCTGCCATCAATATGAACCTGACACCCAGCTGGCTGTGATATGGACAGCAGGTCATCAGATAAATCCTGGCCTCATTATTAGCAGGAGCATATCCCTGTCCAAGAGGTTTAGCCAGGGATCAGAAGATGGCACCGAGACAATAGGGACGCTGCCTAGCTCTCTCTCACAAAAAGAGAGAACCAGGGAGTCCCACTAGCCAACTACCTTAAGAAATCCACAACAACAAACTCAGAAAGCAATGGAGAAGGACTCAAACTGGAAAAGAAATCCAGATAAAGCTCACATCCAACTTTCTCAAAGAATTCGGAACACGAGGACCCCTCCCCCACCCCTTGCCACCAGCTCTGAGCCGCTAAATGCGGCGGAGTGCAGAAACCAGCAGAGGACCAGGCCAAGGAGCCACAGAAGCAGCAGAACCTAGACGCAAAACCAGAACAGCAAGCAGCGGAACCCAGATGAGGAACACAGGCGGCCGAGGAGACCCGAGGGGAGTGAAAGACTCCACACCACCGTGGAACACCCACAGACGGAACGCAGAGGTGTAACACAGTGGGGCCCCAAACCCATCGGGAAACCAGAGCAGGTGCTAAGCAATAGAACTTAACTCAGACCACTCCACCCTGCCCGAGAAAGACTGCCAGGAGCAGGGGGGCAAGGAATTTAGAATCCTGTCCCTTCCCTCAACAGTCCCCTCCCTCAGGCCATTGACTGGAGACTGACAGGCGCCCCACCAAGGGAGGCGGAGCTGTCCCAACTCCCAACCCCCCAACAGGCTAAACTCCCAGCCCTCTGACTGGAGACTGACAGGCAGGCTACACTAAGACTCAGCACCCCACCAGGGGAGGCAGAGCTGTCCCAGCTCCCACCCACCCAACAGGTTCCTCTCCCAGGTGACTGGATCTGGAGAGTGGAGGGCTCTGAGTCCCTGCCTTACGGCAGTGGGTGGGGTGTGCGGGAAAATAGGAGCCAGCATTTGTCCCCCTCAAATCTTGAGCAGGGCATCCTCCAGCTGGGAATCCTGAGCAAGACAGCACCGAGGGGCCCCGCCACAGTCACAGACTCTCTGACAAAGCAGTGGAAACACAGCAGGGATCTGAAGGGCCAACCAGCACCTGGAAACTCTGAAACCCCAGACCCTTGGCCGGGGGCCACCCCTAGAAGCAGCACAGGAAAACGTCTGCCCAGCTCGCTCAGACCGAAGCTCACAGATCCATCCCATGGCCCACTGTGAGGCCACTGGTTGGGCAGAGAGCTAGTCGTGCAGCAACACATAAGTTTTATCTAATACTATCCAAACTTTGTACTCAAATACACTACCTACATACCAACTTAGGTCAGTTATCCTTACGCTATACCTTTTCTTCATTACAATAATAATCTTACACTCCTACGTTAATCCTCTTGTACCTCCCCTGATCTCTCTCATTCTATTTTTCTACCTCTGGTCCTCTGTTCATCTTTCAACCCTTATAATGCATGGATCTACACTTGATGGTTGTTGAGCAATACTGTATATCTAGGTGTTCAATTATAGTCTAGGTTCAGAGGGACTTAAATACAATAGAGATTGGATTGAGAGGCTTATTGTTTTGGTCATAAATCGCTTATCAGTGGTTGTATTAGACTGGTCTGTAAGTGCACAAAAAGAAAGAGTGATAACACCAATCAAACATTGTGAACATCTAGTGTCTGCCAGCTACAGAGGTATAGGTTGGTTATATCTGAAAAACTATAATCATGTTTAGTACTAATCTTGCTCCGATTTTCAAATGGGCAGAACAAGAAACTCAAGAAAAATGTCAAATCAAGGAATAACATCTCCCACCCAATATAAACAGACAATGGAACAGTACTGGCAAACCTAGAGGAGAGTCTTCCAAGTGCTATACAAATGCAATTGATAAACATCATTAATAAAAAATGTGAAAATATAAAGAAAGAGATAAGGGAGGAAGCCATAGCTAAATAAGAGGAAACCATAAACAAGGTGATAAGTGAAAAAGAAGCCATAAAAGAGGCCATAATAAAGGTTTTTCAAAGAAAAATGGCTGAATTCATAGAATCCACAAATAAAAAGGTGACCGAACTCCAGCAAATGTCCAGAGAAAATAAAGCTACTGAGATAACCACTCAAATGGAAATCAAGGAGCTAAAGAAATTCATACATGATCTAAAAGAAGAGATGCAAGGCATCAAAAATGAGCAATTAGAAGCAAGGGAGATGAAAAATAAAGTAGATAGCTTTGATAGTAGGTTAGACAATGCAGAAGAGAGAATTTCTGGGGCTGAAGACAATTTAGTTGTTATAGAGAAAGAACAGAAAATGAGTCAATCTAAATCTAGGAAATTTGAGAGAGCGCTTCAGGAGGTCCAAGATACAATTAGGAAGCCTAATTTAAGGCTAATTGGTATTGAGGAGGGTCTGGAGAAAGAGGTCAATGGTATTGGAAATTTACTTCAGGGAATCATCTCAGAGAATTTCCCAAATATCCAGAACGGCAGGCCCATCCAGATACAAGAAGCTTTTAGAACCCCAAACAGACCTGACCAGAAGAGAACATCCCACCGCCACATTGTAATCTGAACTGGATCAATAGAGACCAAAGAAAGGATCCTAAAGGCAGCCAGGGAAAAGGGATCAATACACATAGAAAACCAAAATAAATGCAATACAGGGAAAGAAATGGGACCTAAACATCATACCATCTAAGGACCACAAGAACTGTCAAGTCACAGGCCCTAATAAAAGCTTTTAAAAATGGTAGGAACTAATAAATATCTCTCAATCCTAACTCTCAATATCAATGGACTTGACTCTCCAATTAAATGGCATAGTGTGTCTAGTTGGATCAAAAAGCAAGATCCATCGTTTTGCTGTCTTCAAGAGACACATCTTACCCCAAAAAACAAACATCTTTTGAAAGTAAGACACTGGAATAAACTCTATCAAGCTAACGGCCCCCATAAACAGGCTGGAGTTGCCATCCTCATATCAGATAAAATAGACTTCAAACTAAAATTAGTAAGAAAAGACAAAGAAGGTTACTACATACTACTAAAGGGATCTTTCCTCCAGGAAGACATAACGATCCTAAATATTTACACACCCAATCCCGGAGCTCTGAACTTCATCAAGCAAACTTTACTTTCACTGAAACTATACATAGGTCAAAACACAGTGATTGTTGGTGACTTTAACACATCACTCTCACCTATGGACAGATCAACAAGGCAAAAACTCAACAGAGAAACCTTAGAACTGAACAACTATATAGACCAACTAGATCTAACAGGTATCTGCAGAATATTCCACCTGGCAACAACACAATATACATTTTTCTCAGCAGCACATGGAACATTTTCCAAAATAGATCACATCTTAGGCCATAAAACAAACCTGGACAGATTCAGAAACACTGAAATTATTCCCTGCACGCTCTCATACCACAAAGGCATCAAATTGGAACTGAACAAACATCTCCACCAATGAAACCCTGTAACTCATGGAGACTGAACAACACATTGTTGAATCACCAATGGGTCATCGAAGAGATCAGAACAGAAATCCAACAGTTTATGAAATTTAACAATAAGGAGCACACAAAATACCAGCTCCTTTGGGACACGGCAAAGGCAGTACTCAGAGGAAAATTTATAGCGCTGAGTGCCTACAACAACAAGTTGGAAAAATTGCAAACCAACAAGTTAATATCTCACCTTAAGCTCCTAGAAAAGGAGTAACAAAACAACCCTAATCCCAGTAGAAGGAAGCAAATTATTAAAACCAAAGCAGAATTAAATTATTTGGAATCCAAAAAAACTATAGAAAGAATCAACAAAACAAGGTGTTGCTTCTTTGAAAGAATTAACAAAATTGACAAACGCTTAGCAAAACTTACCAAAAGAAGAAGAGAGCATACTGAAATAAACAAAATCACAGATGAAAATGGTAAAATCATGACAAAAATTACCAAGATCCAGAATATCTTGAGGGAATACTTCTCAAACCTTTACGCCAACAAATTTGAGAATCTAGAAGAAATGGATGAATTCCTCACCAATCTTAACATACCCACACTGAACCAAGAAGAACTAACCCAACTAAACAGGCCTATTTCAAGCTCTGAAATAGAAATGGCAATAAGAGAACTTCCACCTAGAAAAAGCCCAGGGCCAGATGGATTCACACCTGAATTCAATGAGGTCTTCAAAGCAGAGCTCACACCAATACTCCTCAAGCTCTTCAACGAAATTGAAAATGAAGGTTCTTTACCAAACTCATTCTGTGAAGCCAGTAAAACCCTCATCCCCAAACCACTCAGAGATTCATCAAAGAAAGAGAACTATAGACCTATTTCTTTGATGAACATCATTGCAAAACTTCTCAAAAAATACTGGCCAACCGTCTACAACAACTTATCAAAAAAATTATACACTAGGATCAAACTGGATTCATCACAGGGAGGCAAAGATGGTTCAACATAGGGAAATCAATTAACATAATTCAACACATCAACAGAAGCAAGGACAAAAATCACATGGTTGTCTCCATACATGCAGAAAAGGCATTTGACAAGATCCAACACCCCTTTATGTTAAAATATCTGGAGACACTAGGAATCCATGGAATTTTCCTCAATATAATTAAGGCTGTGCATGACAAACCCACTGCTAGTATTACACTTCAGGGTGAAAAGCTAAAGCCATTGCTTGTAAAATCAGGAATGAGACAAGGATGCCCACTCTCTCCACTCCTCTTTAATATAGTATTACAATTCCTAGCCAGTGCAATAAGGCAAGTAGCAAGCATAAAGGGGATCCAAGTAGGGAAAGAGGAAATAAAACTATCCCTCTTTGCAAATGACATGATTCTATATTTAAAGAATCCTATAGACTCTACTCCCAAGCTTCTTGAGCTGATTCAAAACTTTGGAAGAGTAGCAGGGTATAAAATTAACCCTCAAAAATCAACTGCCTTCTTCTACGCCAACAGTGAGAGGAACGGGGCAATAATCAGGAAAGCAACTCCTTTTGCAATAGCCTCAAAGAAAATAAAGTACCTAGAAATTAGCTTAACTAAGAATGTAAAGGACCTTTTTGATGAAAACTTTAAAACCTTAAAAAAGGAAATTAAAGCAGAACTAAGGAAATGGAAAAACCTCCCATGCTCCTGGATTGGAAGAATCAACATTGTGAAAATGACAATCTTGCCAAGGGCTATCTACAAATTCAACGCAATACCCATCAACATCCCAATGGCATTCTTTAAAGAAATAGAAGAGGCAATCCAAGATTTCATATGGAATAATAAAAGACCCCGTATAGAAAAAACACTTCTTAGCAGAAAGATCAGAGCCTGAGGAATTTCAATTCCAAACTTTAGACCCTGTTACAGAGCTATAATTATCAAAACAGCTTGGTACTGGCACAAGAACAGGCCTGAAGACCAATGGAATAGAACTGAGGACCCAGATATTAAACCACAGACCTATGGCCACCTAATCTTTGACAAGGAAGCCAAAAAAATAGACTGGAAGAAAGACAGCCTCTTCAACAAGTTGTGCTGGCAGAACTGGTTAAGCACATGCAGAAAACTAAAGTTGGATCCTTCTTTGTCACCATGCACTAGAATTAACTCCAAATGGATCAAAGACCTGGAGGTAAAAGCTGACACACTTAAAACTTTACAAGAAGGAATAGGAGATACACTAGGCCTCCTTGGCACAGGTCGAAACTTTCTTAATAAGGACCAAGAATCACAATAAATCAGAGAAAGGCTGGATAAGTGGGACTGCATTAAACTGCAGAGCTTTTGTATGGCAAAGGACATAGCTAGTAAATTAATTAGGAAGCCTACAGAGTGGGAGAAGATCTTCACCAACCAAACAACGGACAAAGGCCTCATATCTAAAATATATCAACAACTCAAAAAATTGAATCACTCCAAAACTAATCTCCAAAGTAATAACCATCCCATTAAAAAATGGGCCAAAGACTTAAAGAGAGTCTTCTCTGAAGAAGAAACAAAAATGGCCTATAGACACATGAAGAAATGTTCAACATCTCTGGTCATAAAAGAAATGCAAATCAAAACAACTCTAAGATTTCATCTCACTCCAGTTAGAAAGGCCAGGATCAGGAAAAGTAATAACAACAGATGCTGGAGGGGAGGTGGCCAGGAGGGATCACTACTACACTGTTGGTGGGAGTGCAAACTCGTTCATCCACTATGTAAAGCAGTATGGCAGTGCCTCAAAAGGCTAAACATAGAGCTCCCCTATGGCCCAGCAATTCCACTACTTGGCATTTATCCAACCATCCAGAAACTAGGGCATACTAAATCCACTACCACAACAATGTTCATTGCAGCATTATTCACCATAGCAAAGATATGGAACCAACCTAGATGTCCCTCAGTTGATGAGTGGATCAACAAGTTGTGGTATTTGTGCACAATGGAATTCTATGCTGCTGTAAGAAAAAACAACATCGCCCCATTTATTAGGAAATGGAAAGTTTTAGAAAAAATCATATTAAGTGAAGTAAGCCAGACTCAAAGGAACTTAGGCTCAATGGTTTCCCTCATTTGTCATAATCAGTAGAAACCTTGGGCTCTACTAGCAGAGATCTGCAATAGAGCAAAACCTTGATACATAAGGCCATATAGTATGAAGCTAATTTGAAAGACCTCCAGGATACAGAAACAAAAGCCATATAATGAATGATTGTTGTCCTTAAGGTACTATGTTATCTCTCATCTCTTTTGCTGTCCCTTGGTTATCTCATATTGTTATAGTATCTCACTTTGTTATCTGATATATTGGATTTATTTGTATTTGGTTATTTGAAATTGGATAGGGAAGGGGGGAAACCAAGATGGGGGAGGGAGTGGAGGGGTGGGTAAATGGGGACCAAGACATGTGAAAGGGTATCAATATATGTGATTTAATGCATTTTCTATCTGGCAAATATCATGTAACCCTTTTATTAATTACAATAAAAATATTTAAAAAAAGAGGTTTAGCCAATGGCAGTCATAACCCAAGAACTGATGAACCTAAATGATCATACCTTGTTGTTGCCACAGTGAGGTCAATCATTCAGGAAAGCACAAACTCACAAGTTATGCTCAGTTACAAACTAACCAGCACAGGTAGTGTTCTGGCCTCCATTTACATTTTTAATGACTTTTTAATGAAAGAATTTATTAACATTATTTTTTACATCATATTTGAAATGACATTTGACCCTTCACCCAAGGAAACGCTCTCCTCTATTATCGTGTTTACCATTGCTTATACATGTTTACCTTACAGTGCAGGAGGAATGATGTTAGTTACAGAGGATTTCTATTAAATATGGGAATTTTAAAAGAGGGAGCTGAATATGGCATATTCCAAAATAAAGGGGATGAAAACCTTTTGTAGGATATGTTCTGAATAATTGTGACTGTTCTATGACATTTTAGACAGGGAAAATCATTTTTATATGAAGTAAGGTGGAGTTGTGCAAACCTTCATATCAGCTGATAAAGAAAAATATTACTTTCATAGGTTCACAGAAGAAGTTCAAGTATTTCATCTCAGCTTCGATTTTTAAGCTATTTTCCTGCAAAATGGCAAATTTCTGCCTACAGCAAACTGATGAAAATTCATGGATGTTTTTATTCCTCCAGTTTAGGGCAGAATAGTAAAACTTTTGCCTTAGATCTAACTTTTGAATATTTGAGGGCAGGGGGAAAAAAGGAAGGGAGAAAAAAACCCCACATCTCAAACATGAACACCCAAAGTGAAATGTGGTTGCTTCTTACATTTTTAGATGCCTGGAAGTTTTCCATGAACTTCTATAACCGGCACTCTGCAGGCTTCTGCTATAAATGTTTCAGGAACTATCTAGGGAAATAGTCGATTGAAAGAGAAGGCAGGATTATCTAGCAGATAGAGCGTGGAATTTGGACTTAGACAACCATCTGAGACTTGCACCTGTCTCTTTCATTGCCTTATGGTGCAGCGTTGTATAAATGATTCAGACTCACTTTGCTTATATTTTTCCCTGTGGCAATAGAGGCAAGTGGGCCAAGCATTAGCTCTTTCTCAACTCTCAAAACTACTAGAAAGGTAAAGATGACATTGTCTGTAAAGTGCTATGACCTCTCATCTAGAAAAGTAGTACAGGCATGGGAGGCAAGAGAAGTTAGGCAGACATTATAAAATCCCAGCCAGGAGACCTGAGCAGCCTGTCCCTTTGCTCTTGCATTTTGTCAGGACACCCATGACACACAATCTACACTAGGTATTACCAATTGCGAGTTCTCTGCACACGAATATTTCCTTTAGCATCTGGCACGTATTGACCTCTCTTTGTCACAAACTTAGTAGAGAGAGACATCACAAACCATCCAATCAAACTCACATCTATTAGATGTCTAATAGGCAAAACACCGAGCTTTAAGACCTCTAATGAAAATATTTTAAAATTAGTATGATTTTTATGGCAGCCTCATTGATCTGAAACCACTGATAGTTCTGAGAGAAAATAAATGGGAGAGGTCTGCATTATCAGAAGAGAGGACAGGAAAAGAGAGAGGAGGAGAGGGGAAAAGAAGAGAAAGCAGTCATTCATGATAATTGGTAGAGGCAGCAAATTCTAGCAATTTAAGAGAGGAAAAATATGACAGAACAGAAGATCGTGGGCTGCTCCTTGGGGTACACACAAATATGGAAGAAAAACGTATATTTGATTTGAATATGATTTGCTCTTGTAATTAGGGTGTGTATTTATAAATTGGAATGAAAATGAATATGTATTTACGCATTTCAAATTTATATCCACCTTAGCCAGTCCTGGTACTGCTGAAACAAAATACCACTCCTAGTTAGCTTACAAAGTAAAGAGGTCAATAAGGCCAAGAATATGGTGGCCACATGGTCCAAAGAGCATATCCTGGCGATTATGGCTTCCTGGCTTCTTCACAATATTTCAGAGAAGCGGAAAAGGATACTTCTCTGTGCTGAAGAGACCACGGTGGCTACCCTCGCTTACTATCAACCTACTCCCTGTTGACACCTATTTGCGTCCTGAGATCTAAGCTACCCTTCAAAACCACCATGCTGAGAACCTAGCTTCCAACACACAAATCTCTAAACCATAGCCATACTGATACCAACAGCTGCCTTCATGAAAACCGATTCATTCATTAACAGGCTCCATTTTGTGCCCGGTTGGCAATTATTTTAAATCATTTGGATCTGTCCTACTGCTTATTTCTCTTATACAGAAAGCATGTGAAATGTCCATGGTTTTGTAAACCCATGTTTAGTACATCAATACTGATGCATCTTAAGAAATCATTTCAAATGAGGCAAATCTTGCGTACACTAAAGGGAGAAAATTGTTTCAGAAACACTGTGGGTTCACTCTGGGAACATAAACCTGTCAATCCTCCAGAGAGCATTTCTTATTTATAAAATGAAAAGGACTGAGTCTAAGTTCATGGGTCAGTTCTAAAATTCTCTGAAATAGAGTACTGTTTACAGGTTTTGTATTTCCTTGTACTGCTTGAAAGCTCAACTTGCTCTTGTCCCCTATGAGAATCCAGGATCATTTCTTCTCATTAAGATCATGATCTCAGTTTCATAGACCTTGGATGATTTGTGTAGAGAGAAGCAGATGGAAATATGATGCTTTCAAAACATGCTCTAACTGTAATTCTTAACTGAATTGTAGTTAAACTGGACATTTCTAAGATCTATAAAATTTTATACTCAACTCCAGAGCACTTTGGTCTTTTCTGAAAGCCTTGCTTTAGATGAATAGGCTGGTTTTTGATGGAAATGAGAAACAGCTAGGGTGCAGAGCAGAAGCAGAATGCTTCAGATGGAGTATATTAATTAGCAATAGAACTTAATTTTGAGGCATGTTGATAAAGTATGTGCTTTAAAACATGATAACACTTATCACCAAAAGGATGAACAAGTCAAAATATCAAGCCAATTCTGACAAAATAGTAATTTGATTACTAACGTAAAATATGTCACTTGATTTACACAAAGTTAAACATTTTTTACTTTCTTTTCAATAAGCATGTTTTCATGAGTATTATATGTGGCTTATTAAAAATATAAAAAGCAATAATAACAGTATTTGTACATTGAAAAATCAGCTAGGTTGATCATAAAAGAAAATTATTTTAGAGGAATTTTTTAGGATTTAAAAAGCACGGACTTAACTAGCTAATACAGGACAAGTAATTGCAGCAAGAAACAATTATTTTAGTATGGAATATATTCATTTAGTCACATGAGAGTGTTTGAAAGTCTATAACATGCTAGTTCATGTTTAAAGCAGTCGTGTCAAAGAGAAATGACTAAGCATATAGAGTATTCACATTTTAGCATGAACACAATTGAAGTGCTACTAAAATTTATAAAACTATAAGGTACTTATAAAACTAAGATCTCAATATTTATTGTGTATTGTGTGTGTGTGTGTCTGGTTTGTGTGCTGGTAATGGTAATTGAATTTAGGATCTTGAACTCAGAGCATGGTTCTCCTGCTCACATATTTGTTTATAGGTTTTTCTCTACCACTTCAGCTACATTTCCACTCTGCTATTTTGCTGGTTAATTAAAGATCTCCTCATTAGCTCCTTGAGAAGTTAAAATTATTGATTTGACCCACTTGTGACTGGTATTCAATGGTATATTATTTATAGTAATATTGAATTTTATTTGGACATATTCTAAGTAACTATACCTATAGGTAGGTAGTGACTATTTGGTCTATCTGTCTAAACTGTAGGAATACAATCTTGTAATCATATATAACATGTAATAATTCTACTGGGAAGAAAATATCTAGATATTAAAATAATTATAACACATGAGGACAATACTTTATTCACAAATTAATCCTGTTTGAAGATGTGTTTTACTCTATTACCAATTCAGGCTTAATTGTGTAGAATGCTCAGCATAGTTGCATGTTTTCTGAGATTTGGAGAATATTAAGGCACAAAAAATTTAAACTATATATATTTCTTCTTCCTCCTCTTTTTCCTCCTCTTCCTCTTCTTCCTCCTCCTCCTTCTCTTCTTCTTCCTCCTACTCCTCTTCCTCTTTTCCTCCATGTTCTCCTTTTCTTCTTCTTCTCCATATCTTCCTTTCCTTTCTCCCTCCTCTTTTTGTATCTTTTGCTTGCTGAGCAAGCCCTCTACCTTTTTATCCATTTCCCTAGCCCCCCTTTGCCTTCACTAATTTTCACATAGAGTCTCACATGCATGCCCAATCCTGCCCAGACTGAGATCTTTCAAGTATGATTCTCACATAGAAAGGATGACAGCCATGTGACACTATATCCAGTTATTGATTGACCCAAAATTTTGTATTGACTCCCGAATCTATCTTGAACTGCTATTCTTTCTGTCAATCTGTGCTGCCAGAATGGCTAGGATTACAGATGTGAACCCCTGGTCCCTGATCACCCTGTCCCTGTTGCTGCTCCTTCTTCCACTTCTTCCTCCTCTTCTGCTTTCTCCTCCTCCTCCTCCTCTGCCTTCTCCCCCTCCTCCTTCTTCTTCCTCCTCTTCTTTCTCCTCCTCTCTTCCTCTTCTTCTTCTTCTTCTTCTTCTTCTTCTTCTTCTTCTTCTTCTTCTTCTTCTTCTTCCTCTTCCTCTTCCTCTTCCTCTTCCTCTTCCTCTTCCTCTTCTTCTTCTTCTTCTTCTTCTTCTTCTTCTTCTTCTTCTTCTTCTTCTTCTTCTTCTTCTTCTTCTTCTTCCTCCTCCTCCTCCTCCTCCTCCTCCTCCTCCTCCTCCTTCTTCCTCCTCTTTCTTCCTCCTCCTCTTCCTCTTTCCTCCTCTTCCTCCTTCTTCCTGTCAGTTTTGGCCCATGACCTCTGGGCCTGGGAGCTGTCCCTGAACTTTTCAGCTCATGGCTAGTGCTCTACCACCTGAACCACAATACCACTTCTGGTTTTCTTGTAAATTGGAGATAAGAGACTTTTGTGCCCGGGCTGGCTTTGAACATTGATCCTCAGCTTTCATCATCCTGAATAGCTTGGATTACAGTTGTGACCCAGCAATGCCCTGCTTCATGTTGCCTTTTAAATTAAAATTGATGTAGAATTTCCTGATAGAGAAGATGGTATAGACTAGAAAATTCCCTAATTTGAACTTCACTGTTTAGATTGAACTTGGTGATGAAGAAGGATTAGGCAGGTTTTTCCTTATTTGGGAAAGCAATATAAATAAGATTTGTTGGAAGAAAAACAGAAAATGATTCAGTTTGAGACAGTGGGAATTAAAGATAAAGCCTGAGTATTATAAGGTTAGATAATGGAGTCTCATAATGTAAAACTTGATCCAAATGGTAATATAGCACCAATATAGTTCTGTGCCAGGGAAGTGGCATAATGAAAATGGGATTTTGGGAAATTTCATTTAGCTGAGGTGACAGGATTGATTTAAAGACACTGAAAGGAAATATAAGAAGGTTGAGTTGAGAGACCAGATCCAATAATAGATTTGGAAGGCATTAACTCTTAAAATGGGAGACTCATGTTGTTTTCCTGACAACACAAAATACAGAACTAGGAAGAGAGGCTGAGGAAACCTGAAATAAATGCAGGATTCCATTTTCATTCTGAGCTCATGTGGTGGCATGAGGTGGACACAAATAGAAAAGGGCGTGTTCATGGTGAGCTGCCTAAAGCCATAGGTAGACGTTGGGTTCTCTTGAGTTTTTGTTTTCCAACATAAAATACAGTGGAGTTACATTTTGCATTATTATTTTTAGACCTCATTTCTCAGAGCAAAAGTAAATTGAAAGTTGGTTGAAAAATGACTAAGTGAACTCTGGCAATACTTCCATCTTCTTTCTAAAAGCATACATATTTTGTTTTGAATTATTTAGGAAGTTATGAAACCAAACAGGATTTATGTTTGCTTTGTCTTGACATATGCTTTACATTCTGAAAACTTTGCCCTAGGATGGCATTGCATAAAATTATGATGACAAAATTGGGCATAGCCTAAAGAAAATCACAAAATTCAGAACAGTAATAGACCTTATAAATCTTGTGATTACATGAGTACAAAACAATAAATATTTTTGAGTATCTATCAGTTTACAAGCCTTTTGAAAGCAGTATATATATATATATATATATATATATAATGTGTGTGTGTGTGTGTGTGTGTGTGTGTGTGTGTGTATAGCCTGGTACAGGCAGATGAGGAATGACAAATGAACAGATATTTTTATATGGATGAAATTATTTTATCTAAAAAACATAAACTTCATCATAAACTCTTGTACCTCAGAATGTGATTTAATTGGAAATAATATCATCAGAAATGTAACTACTGCAATGTGGTTCATGTCTGTTGAATATGACCACCCCTCATGAAAGGTGAAATTTGAAAATACACAAAGGGAGACATCACTTGAAGATGGAGACAGTGTGAGGTGAAGCTTCTATCAGCTAGGACATGTTGAGCCCCAAGAGTATCAGCCAGTGGCTTGGCATGAATCATATTCTTTCTCCTAGACTTCAGAACTGTAAGAAAATTCTACTGTTTAAACAGCCTGGTGTGTCATATTCTTATAGCATCTAGTGTAGAGATAAGAGAAAAAAAGCTGCCCACAATGGATGTAAATAAGGTGATAGAGTCAAAAATACATTAGATCACATAAAAGTCCATAGGAGTTATTATCAAGCTGATACCTGAAAGGTGATAGGATCATGAGAAAAGAGGATTCTGGGAAGATAAAACCATGCCCAGACATAGGAAAGAGAATGGTCTAAATGTGAATCTGATAACCAGCCAAGTAACTGATCAACCAAGGACCTAGTATTTCTGATAAAAATGAAGGAATGAATGATAGAAGATAAAGCTGGATAGACTTTGGAAAGAATTTGACTTTCATTTTCAAAGCAATAGAGAGATATTCATGGATTCTAAGCAAGGGTTAGCATTGATTTAATTTACATTTTAAATAAATTGTAAATACTAGGTGGAAAACGATGTGGAGGAAAATAATTGGACTGCCTTAGCAATAATCCAGTTAATCTGACTTAAGTTATGGTAGTAGATTGTATATCATTAGAGCAGATATTTAAGATGGGATATTATAAAGAAATAGTACTGGAGTCTTGTCTTGGTTCACTGGCTTGCTTTTTGTTGTTGCTGGGATGGTTTTTATTGAGGGGGGAAGGACAAGAGGAGCATAAAGTAGCAGAACAATTGAGTATTTATGTCAGAGATATCAGACTTAAGTAGCACCGAGTTAGCCAGCAGAGTTGCAAGGTGGAGATGCAGAATGGGCAGGAGTCCTTGATTGAAGCAATTGTGAAAGTCGGGTCAGGGCTGTTCTGAGATCACACAGAGTTCAACTGGGGACCCAGTTCTTTACAACCTCTTGCCAATGCTTAGTCAGTGACTTCATAGCACCTTTTAATTATAAGAAGAGATTTCTTACGTGAGCTGTATGGACAATAAATTGAAAAGCCCCACATGGCATGGATGAACAGACAGAAGTAACACTGTGTCAAGTATGTGGAAATAAAGTTTGGGAGCTTAGAGTCTAATTTTATCTTTGCCCCTAATTAACTAAATTGTGTCTTAGTAAAATAAATATCGGATGATCTCTTAATTTTAAAAGTTGGCAACTTTCCAGAAATTGAGTATGTGAGTATATAGTCCAGTGCTATTATTATATATGTGCAAAAGAACATATGCACAGTGACAAAAACATTGTTCAATGTGGAATTTAAAGAAATGAGTATCGTGTAGTAGAAAAAAAAAACAAACTCCATGTTTGGGATAAGCAATTTAGTTGTCTAAAAGAACAAATAAGATCTGTGGGTACTAAGTTGCTTTTATCTTTGATTTCAGTTACTGCAATCAACCAGAGATGACTGAAAGTATTAATGGGAAATTCTAAAGTGACACTTCCTAAGCTTTAACTTGCCAAGTGAGTGACATGATAAAATCTCTTGCTGTGTCAATCTATTTCTTGGCCAGTGTTTCCATGTTGTATATGGTACCTTCCCCAAAGGCAGAACCCAGATATGGATCATAGAAATATGGTTTTCATCATACTATTTTATTATAATTGTGCTATTATTTTATCAATTGTTCATCTCTTTCTGTGCATAATTAATAAAATTAAGCGATTCATGTGCCTGTAGAAGAAACAACAATGAGTACATGAGGATAAAGAATGATTGCTGTGTATGCAAAGATCATAAACACAAAGTTGAATGCCAGAAATTTGTCTGAAAATGATACTTGAAATAGTTCATCTTTTGAAGATATTAGTATATATGAAAATTCTAATAATTACCAGAATAAAAGAGGAGGATCGGGAGTTTGCCCTAGTGGTAGAGTGCTTGCCTAGCACGCACAAAGACCTGGGTTCAATTTCTCGGTACCACATGCATAGAAAAAAACTAGAACTGGTGCTGTGACTCAAGTGGTAGAGCTCTAGCCTTGAGAAAAGTCCAAGGACAGTGATCAGACCCTGAATTCAAGCCCCACACCTGGCAAAAAAAAAAAGAAAAAAGAAAAAAAAGAGGAAAAAACATAGATGTCAGTCTTAAGAAAGTGTTAAGCAATCCAGGGGTAATGCTGCGTGCCTGGAGTCCTAGCATTTTCAAAGTGAAATAGGAAGACTCATCTCCAATTAACCACTAGAAAATGGAAAGTGGCGCTGTGGCGCCAAGGGTTGGGTGGTAGCCTTGAGCCGAAGAGCTTGGGGACAGCACCCAGGCCCAGAGATCAAGCCCCAAGACAAGACAAAAATAAATAAATAAATAAATAAATAATAATATTTAAACTGCACAGGAGAACATACAAATAATATTTGTATTACATTAAACTCATTGCCCCATAAGAAAATTGAAATGCTGTAATTTTTCATTTTATAATATAGAGGATGAAAAATTTCACTGAAGGATATTATGTATTGCTAATACCACAGCATTCATTCCCTAAGAATAGAAATAACATTTTTTAACTTATAACATTTTTGTTTTCTGAATGACAGGAATGTAAAAACAAGCTTTAAAGAATAGAAGAATAGAATATTGAAAGTTTTTCAAGAAGAGAGGGAGAGGATGAGGAGGAATAATAAAGTGGGTGAATTTGATTGCTGTACATTCTCTGAATACATGGAAATATCACAATGAAGCCCTTTGTACAACTAATGTTTGCAAATAAAATTAAAAATTTATTTTTTAAATTCCTTCTTTTAAATTTTATTTTTTGACAGTGTGACATATAGATGGGTTATAGTTACATTCATAAGGTATTGAGCACTTCTTGAATATCATTACTCCATCCCATCTTTTTCTCCCACTTTTTCTCCCCACCACCAAGCTGTAAATTTCATTTCTGACAGATTGCTTTGTGAATATCACTAATACATTAGTTCACCCTTTGTCCTATCATCTTGTTTTTCCCCTACCCTTCCTTAATTTAAATGAGCAAATAAATGTATATACAATACACCAGGTACCAAAGTTAGATACAGTAACAATGGGATAAACCCTAAAGGGAAAATAAAACTATAAAGAGATAACTTCACATAGTACATAAACAACAACAACTGCAAAGATAAACCTCTTGTTTCAATATTCTGGAGTTCATTTCGCTTAGATTCATCCTATATGGCCATATGAACATAGCTTTTGAGCTATTGGGCTCCTCTGCTAGGAAAATCCTGGATTAATCATTATACTAGGCTAAATCCTATACTAATTATTACAAATGAAGGAAACCACAGGTCCTATGTTCCTTTGGGTCTGGCTTACTTCATATTAAATGGGCCAGATCTCTGAATTCCTTTTTAAAAAATGACTTCAATTTTACTGAACCAGCTAATAAGGTGGGTTTTCAGATGGGTCAACCACTATCATTTATCTTAACTTCAGGTTAAAGATCTAAAGGAGACAACAGACAAGAATTTTTTTATGATTTTATTAACATTGATTTTTACATCATATTTCAAATGTCATGTTTAACAAACAAGCATTCATGAAGTAAATCTTTGTATACAATCACTGGCACATAGATTTTAGAACATAATTAAAATTAAGCTGAGGGTTTATGTGTCACAGATACATATCAGTTTGTATACTATACATTATGTCTATAGAGTAAATAGACCATAACAGATTTTTATGTCTATGTAGTTATGTTTATATCTCCATAACCTTGGATGAGGTTTCAAAATATTAAATTTTGCCCAAGGTTACAGTGTTGGGAGAGAGATAAGAAAGTTGAAAGTCAATGGCTATACTGTAAGTCTTGTTTTTTTTTACTATACCATAACTGATATACAAGTTGGCATTGACTATACTTAAATCCAATTTTCATAATTTCTTGTGGAGAGGCACATTCACTTACCATGTAGTGTAAATATACTAAACACAGTGTTCATGTATTTTGCATACAAATAAAAAACATTGCTAAATGTGGGCAATTTATATCATTAAGAAATTAAGAAATTGGGCCCCGGAGTTTGGCCTAGTGGTAGAGTGCTTGCCTAGCATGCATGAAGACCCAGGTTCGATTCCTCGGTACCACATACATACAAAAAACAAAAAGCCAAAAGTGGTGCTGAGGCTCAAGTGGTAGAGTGCTAGCTTTGAAAAAGTTCAAGGACAGTGCTCAGGCCCTGAGCCCAAGCCCAAGACTGGCAAAAAATAAAAATAAAAAATAAATTAAGAAATTGCATATCATACCAGGAGCCAATGGGCATGCCTATGGGTATTCAGTAGACTAGGAGATAAGAAGATTGTAGTTTAAAGCCAGTTTGGGCAGGAAAGTCCATGACACTCATCTCCACTTAACTACCAAAACACTGGGAGTGATGCTGTGGCTCAAAGTGGTTAAGCCTAGCCTTGAGCAAAAAAAGAGGTCAGGGACAGTGTGCAGGCCCCAAGTTCAAGCTCCACAACCCACAAACAAACAAACAAATAAAAATTGCATCTTTTTTCAATTATGGAAAGGTAACTTTCTGTATTGATGCTCGTATTTTGCTGACTTCTTCAATTATGAAGCCTCTCTCCCTGCTCTTTTTGGAAGCTTAATATTTTGCCTTCAATGTAAAAATAAACAAAGATTCTGGAGAATTATGAAACAGAATTTTCTGTCACTGGTTGATTTTTCTAAAAAAGAGGAAAGTTCAAGAGAACTTCTAGAAAAAAAATGCTTCAACAAATCGGACAAGAAGTTCACAAACTTATCTTTACTGCCATTAAATGTTTGCTTCTATCTGTTTTATTTCTCAAGCCTATTGTTCCCATTCTTGATCTTAAAATTTTGTGGTGTGTTTGAATGATGTGCCCAAAGCATGAGATGCTGTTGATTTCAACCTTTATTAATGTTTCCCAACTGATTTGCGTGTTTGCCTGCTGACAGCCTGCCAAAATCACTCTCTGGTGAATTGTAACAAGATTGGGGTAGCAGTCATGGGACCCAAAATGTGTTGCAGATAATTAGTAGATCAGATCTTTGTCATAGCAGATACTTTGCTACCCACACATCTCTATTTTTAAACCTTGTGTGTGACACAATGTGTATTCATTGTCGTAATGTGAAGAGCACCTCTTTGCATTACATATAAT
This sequence comes from Megascapheus bottae, assembly GCF_031878675.1. Taxonomy (NCBI): domain Eukaryota; kingdom Metazoa; phylum Chordata; class Mammalia; order Rodentia; family Geomyidae; genus Megascapheus; species Megascapheus bottae. The sequence goes on from NC_143512.1 coordinate 68,644,985, forward strand.
ACAGTTAAGTTGAATGAGAAATTCCATTATTCTTTTGTCATTTTGTACTGTCAATGGCTAACATATAAAATCTACATATTTGGTGAATAATTGAAACCACCCTTTATTTCTAAATTGCATTAAAAAAGAGGAGAAAGTCGTGTTTTGCTCCTTACGGAAATAATCCAGCCATCACAGACTTTGTTTTCCAATAAAAACAGGAAACAAAAAAAATCTCCTTAGATGTTCACATTTGTTTGCAGGCTAATTAGTTCTGACTAATTTGATTGGCAAGAGTGGGTCAGGAGATTAGTTCTTGAATTATGCAAAATGGAAAGGCTTTTCTTAGTGGAAGATAAGGTGATAAGTTGAAGTTGAAAATAAAAATTAGATTTGAGAATGTTGGAAATGCCAAGGTTATCAGTGAGTTTTCATGAGAACCAACCAGAAAATCAGAGGCAATGACTTATTTTCTAGTATTCTCTCCACTTAAAATACTATTGAAAGCCCCAGCCTCTGTGTGGATGCATGCACACATCTATGTGTGCTATATTAAAACATGCATTTAACACCTGCTCTAATTCTTCCTTTCCTTCCTTTTCCAGCTCATAGAGAAACTAGATGAGAAAATCAAGCAGGAAGATTTCCTTGTGCCAAGCTGTTTTAGTATAGGGAATTCATTACTTTGTACAGTTTCAGAGGCTGTAGTCCAAGTTTGTGAAGATTATGTGGCTATGACAAATGGATGGGCAGCTATAACATTGTAGTCAGCAATGACTTGTTCTTAAAGAGTGATAACCTTAAAAAACAAGAGAGATAATGCCTTTCCTTACATTTAAGCTTACTTTAGAGAAGGCATAAAGCCTCTAAAACATGTAAGCTCTTTATTTGTAAAATGAGCACCAATTAATTGATATAGGTTAAATGCTTCTGAGATTTTTGACGTGCTCTACCTCCCTACCTGCTTAAGATATTGCTTATAATAATACAAATACTAAGTTTTTTCAGGAAAAGGATATTTTCTGTATTTGTGGCTTTGCTTAACTGCAACCAAAATACAGAAGAGAAAAATTTTAAAAAATGGCCACTCCTTATTTCTCAACCTGTTTTGAGGAAGAACAGCATGGGGTGTGTGTGTGTGTGTGTGTGTGTGTGTGTGTGTGTGTGTGTATTACAGCAGAATAGTTTACATCATGGTGAAAAGAGAGGAAGAAAAGAGAGAGAAAAAATTTCTAGGATAGTCCTAGCAGATGACCACAATAGCTCAATAGTTGTGTACATATGATGACAATTGAAATATATGCCAAGATATGAAACAAGACATCTTTTTAAATTTACCGTGTGAAGTTGTTTCTTTTTTTTCATTTTTTTTTGCTTTAGTTTATCCCTTGTTGTTACTGTTCTTGATTTTGATACCTTGTATCTTGAATATCTGCTTACCTGATTTGGAGAAGGGAAGGAGGTAACAATGGTGAGACAAAAGACAAAAAAGTGAACTGTCACTGCCCGCCACAATGACACGTCACTTTGGAGGCGGACTGGGAATGATCACAGACTCAAATCACTGCAAGCAGAGGTCTGTTATTTCTCTCTCCTCTCTTCTCTCTCTGCCTTTTTCCTTCTTTCTTCTCCTCTCTCCCCTGCCTTTCTCCCTTCTCCGTCTTTTCTCCCTTCTTTCGCCTTCCCCAGAAACCCCACACTATTTATATCCTTAAGCAGCCAATCACAGTAAAGGTCATCTGCAAAGCAGCAAACAAACTGGAAGAAATCTAGCAATCCACTCTATCCACAAGCACGGAAGAAACAAATCAACAATTGCAAAGAAACTTCCTGGTCAGCAAGTACGGACTCATTAGCGAGCTGCCAGGTGCCATCTTATAATCTTACTTCCTCAGGAGGCTGAAAGCCATGGTCTCCAACAGTGAACCAGTGCAACAACATTATTTACATGATGGTGGAAATCCACTTTATAACTTGGAGGAGAGGAAATTTGGGGAGGGGAAGGGAAGTGGCAGAAAATAAGGCAGGAATAAAACTGTTCTACAAGGAACAGTATGTAACTGTTCTTATGTAACTGTAACCTCTCTGCACATCACCTTTACATTAAAAAAGTATTATTAAAAACATTCTCTTCTTCTCTCTTTTTAATATGTGCTCCTAGTGCGATAAATTTGCCCCTTAGAACCGCCTTTTCTGTGTCCCATAAGTTCCTTTGTAATGTCTCCTGATTGTCATTACATTCAAGGAAGTTTTGAATTTCTTTTCTGATATGATCTGTAACTCAGGAGTTATCAGAAGTGTGTTGTTCAGCTTCCAAGTGTTTGAATGTTTTTTGACTTTGCATTATTCAGAATTAGTCTGACTCCACTATGGTCAGATGGAATGCATGGGATTATATCAGTCCTCTTTATCTGCTTAAGTTTCCTGTATGTACTATTATATGATCTATTTTGGAGTGTGTTCTATATGCTGCTGAGAAAAATGTAAAAAGAGTCACCATTGGGTGGAAGACTCTGTGTATATCTGTTAAGCACTGCAGGGCTATGGTGTCATTTAAGTCGATGGTGTCTTTGCTTATCTTTTGTTGAGTTGACCTGTCATTTGTTGAGAGTGGTGTATTGCAGTTTCCCACTATGACTGTGTTTGAATCTATCTTGTTCTGTAATTTTAAGAGAGTTTGTTTGACATACTTGGGTGCTCCTATGTTGGGGGAGTAAATGTTTATAACTGTAACATTGTGGGTATGCATTGTACCTTTTACTAATATGTAGTGGCCGTCTATATCTTTATGTACTGATTTTACAGAGAAGTTAATTTTGTCAGAGATTAAGATTGCTACTCCTGCTTTTTTTGCATGGTGCATGGAGTGGAAAATTCTTTTCCATCCTTTCACTTGGAATTTGTTTCTGTCTTTGGCAGTGAGATGGGTCTCCTGGAGGCAACGTATATATGGATCATGTTTCTTAATCCGGTCCCCTGCTCTGTGTCTTTTGATAGGATTGTTCAGCCCGTTCACATTTAGGGAAATTATGGAGAAGTGGTCAGTGTCCATTGTCATTATTTTTACTTGTAAGTTTCTTTCTCTCTCTTTCTTTCCTTTGGTGTTTAGTGAATTATAGGTAATTGCTTCTTGATGGAGGTTCTTGTTCTGCAATTTGTTTTCGATTAATTAATATTTTTTGTAATGATGGTTTAGTGTTCACGTATTCACATAGCTTCTCTTTGGAGTGAAATATTCTTGTTTCTCCCTCAAATGTAAATGCTAGTTTTGCTGGATATATAAGTCTGGGTTGGCAGTTGCTGGTCTTCAGGATATGAATGATGTTTTTCCAAGCTTTTCTTGTGTTTAGGGTTTGCGTGGAGAGGTCTGTTGGTATTCTAATTTTTTCCCGTTGTAGTATGCATATAAATACTTAAAAAAGAAAGTGAAACAGCTAGAGGAGCAAGAAAATGTTAATTCTAAAACAATTAGAAGGACAGAAATAACAAAAATAAAATCAGAAATATCAGAGATTGAAATAAGATATACTATACACAAAATTAATAAATCAAAATTTGGTTCTTTGAAAGAGTCAACAAAATTAACAGAACCTCTCACAAGATTAATCAAAAAAAGGAGAGGGGAGACTCAAATAAACAAGATTAGAAACCCCACTGGAACAATCAGAACTGATATCTAAGAAATTCAGTCCATAATGAATAAATACTTCCAGGGCCTATATTCAAAGAAACAATTAAATCTAGTAGAAATGGATGATTTTTTAAATAAATATAGGTACCCACACTGAAAAAAGAAGAGGTAAACAAATTGAACAAACCAATCTCTTACAGTGAAATTGTGGAAGCAATCAGGTAAATGCCAACCAAAAAGAGCCCAGGTCCAGATGGTTTCACTGCGGAATTCTAGAAGACCTTTAAAGATGAAGAAACACCTATACTCTTGAAACTCTTCCGAGAAATAGAAGCAGAAGGAGCAATACCAAACTCATTTTATGAAGCTAATATTACACTCATCCCCAAACCAGGGAAAGAAAGACCCAACAAAAAAGAAAACCACAGACCTATTTCTCTAATGAACACAGACGCATAGCTTCTCAATAAAATATTAGCCAACAGAATCCAGAAACAAATTTAAAAAATCATACACTACGATCAAGTAGGCTTCATCCCACAGATGTAAGGCTGGTTTAACATTCACAAATCATTTAATAGAGGTAAGGATAAGAATCATATGATAATTTCTCTGGACGTGGAGAAGGCATTTGACAAAATACAACATCCATTCATGTTGAAAGCACTAGAAAAATAGGAATAAGAGGTACATTCCTTAAAATAATCAATGCCATATATGGAAAACCTACAGCCAGTTTTATACTAAATGGTGAAAAACTGGAACCATTTACCTTAAAATCAGGAACTAGACAGGGATGCCCACTCTCTCCACTTCTCTTCAATATAGTGCTGGAACCCTTAGCCAGACCAATAAGGCAAGAGAAGGACATCAAAGAGATCCACATAGGGAAAGAAGAAATTAAACTATCCCTATTTGCAGATGACATCATCCTCTCCTCTACTTGAGTGACTCAACAAACTCCACTCCCAAACTCCTAGAATTAATAAACCACTTTAGCAAAGTAGCAGGATACAAAATAAACCTTCAGAAGTCAGTAGCTTTCTTGTACACCAACAATACACAAACAGAAGGCCAAATCAAGAAAATGATCCCCCAAGAGCCCCCAAAAGAATAAAATACTTAGGAATTGACTTAACCAAAGATGTAAAGGAACTATATAATGAAAACTGTAAAAGCCTAATGAAAGAAATTAAAGAGGACACCAGGAAATTGAAAGACATCCCATGCTCATGGCTAGGGAGAACCAACAGAGTGAAAATGGCTATAGTGCCAAAATTGATATACAAACTTAAAGCAATCCCCATCAAAATCTCAAAGACATTCTTTACTGAAATAGAAGATACAATCCAAAAGTTCATATGGAACAAGAAAAGACCTAGAATAGCCAAAACAATTCTAAGCAAAAAGAGCAATGCTGGTGGCAGTACAATACCAGACTTCAAGCTCTACTATATAGCCATAATAACAAAATCCACATGGTATTGGCATAAAAACAGACCAGAAGATCAGTGGAACAGAATAGAAGACCCAGAAATAGAACCACATACTTATAGTCAACTTGTATTTGACAAAGGAGCCAAAGATATACAGTGGAGCAAACACAGCCTATTCAATTATTGGTGCTGGCAAAACTGGGCAGCCACATGCAGAAAACTAAACATTGACCCTAGCCTTTCGCCATGCACAAGCATTAACTCAAACTGGATCAAAGACCCCAATGTCAGACCAGAAGCCATGAAAGTGCTACATGATAGAGCAGGAGAGACACTGGAACTCATAGGCACAGGCAAAAGATTCCTGAACAGAATCCCAGGGTCCCAACAGATTGGAGAGAGACTCGATAAATGGGAGTACCTAAAAATAAAAAGTTTCTGCACAGATAAAAGCATAGCCACTAAAATAAAGAGACAGCCAACCAACTGGGAAAAGATATTTACCAATAATACATCAGACAAATGCTTAATATCCAGTATCTACAGGGAATTCAAGAAACTAATCCCCCCAACCAAACAAACCTTAATATGTGGTTATAAGACCCAAACAGTACAAGAGAGAGGACTCAATATTTGCATACCCAATGCTATGGACATGGTATTCAAAATATAAACATAACCACATAGACATAAAAATCTATGACTCTATAGACATAATGTTTTATTTCATAAATTAATATGTATCTATGATATATAAACCCTTAGCCTAGTTTTGATTATGTCCTAAAAACTAACTGCCAGTGATTGTATATAGAAATTCCCTTCTTGATCACTCATTTGTTAAACATGTCATTTGAAATATGATGTAGAAATCAATGTTAATAAATTCTTTAATAAAAAATATTCTCATGGGCCTTGTGCCCCAAACTGGAGACTAAGTATTTTTTAACACCTTTTATATCCAAAACATAGCATCTTGCCCTTAGCCCCCCAAAGCTCATTTCACGGCCATCTCATAAAGCAAAAATAAATTTAGTTAGCACACTTTAATCTAGCACTGAGGAGGAAGAGACAGAGAGGTCGAGTTTGAGGCCACCCTGTATTACATAGCAAGTTGAAGATGAATCTAGAAGATACAGCTGAAGTTTGTCAAAATGCATTTTGTTTATTTCTAGGAGTCCTCAAATCATAACAGTTCAAAACTGATCATATTTTATAATAACTTCAGATGAGTGAGTTGACAGTTAAAAATTTTAATCTCTGTTATACTTGGAATAACAATATTTGAAATTCCATCCTCTCCAACTCAATTCCCTTGACTAATAAACAATAACTTAATCTGAGCAAAATGACTGCAATATTGATTTTGTGTAGGCAACAAAAGTGCAAAATATTTTAAAATTATCTTGATATTGTCATTCAACAAACATTTGTGAAAGTTGAATAATATCTGAAACAACACAAAAATTGTAAATTAAAATTCTAATGTTGAACTAGAGACACACTCATTCACACAAACATTTTAAGTGAATCTATCATGTTTTAGTACAAAATTCTTAAGAGTACAGATTGGGAAGCAAAAGCTAATGTGGTGACATTTCATTGGGAGCATAATTCTCAGAATTCAAGTGAAAGAAAAGAAGGGAATCAGGCAAAGAAAGAGAGAATATTTCCAAACTGACTATGCACTTTTAGGCATGAGCAATTGCTCAGTGTTCTTGAAAAAAGTTTGAGAGACTGTGTGTGAATTTATGAACGCTGCAAGCATCCACTCGGTGATAGGTGAGAAGTCATGAAGAACTTTCCATCTCCAACTGACATTTCTTTTGGGATCTTTCAGTTTGGGCCAGAACTAAGATACCAGAAATCGCAACAGCAGCAGACTTATTGCATAGTGTTGCATCCTTAGTAGTCATAGTGCTCCACACATGCCCATATGGAGTGTTCAATCTGTGGACAGGGGCAGGCCAGGTGAACCAGGCTTCATGCCTGAGTGTCGAGTAGGTCCTATAGGTCTTAACTTTCAGTGGTAAAATGAAAGGTTTGATATAGAGGGCATTAAAGTTGAGTGAAAGGAAGAGAGTGCCACAATACTGTGTACTTGAAAATAAAAGGGAACGGGAATCAACTATTACTTCATTGCTGGCCCACTCAACAAATGAAATATGTAAAAATCGCTCCTCCTGGTCTGTAATAGAGTTCAACTCTGAACGCCTTAATTCTATCAGCCATAGACTGTAGGAATATTAAAAACATCAGGCAATCTTAGTTGGAGATAAAGCAGTTGGTATCATCTGATTCAAAACTATGCCCAGGTCAACCTTGCTGAATCATAAACTTGTATGGAAACTGGTTCTTTATTAGATTATAGAGAAATTTTAAATGACAAAGTTTATGCACAAATCAGGACAAAAGATAAGATTGGATTTCAAATAGAAATGTCATTCTAACTAATATAATAAACCATCTGTACCATTCTATTAAAATTTTAAAGAATGGATGTAATTTTAAACGTTCATTATATTAGCTGAATTTTTTTGCTGAAAATTTATTCTATGTTTTCACTGCCCTCTCTGCTACAGAGCAAGAGCACTCTTGCTCTTACACTGACACAATCAGACAAGCATTCATTGCAGATCACATACTTCTCTGTTTTATGTAGAAAAAAATAGCATGAGGAAAAATATAATTTGAGTTAGAATTTTTTGCATGCTTCTAAGAAGTATGTTATATATCTTGTTTTTAATCATAATTAATAGAATTGTTACAGCTATATTCACCAAATAGAAGGTGCATTATTTTTCACACATTGATACCCCTTCTCATATTTTTGCTCTCATTTACATCCCCAAACCCTCCCCCTCATCTTGTTTTCCCCCATGCCCTATCCTATTTCACATAAACAAATAAACATATATACAATATGCCAGATAACAAGGTAAGATACAGTAACAATATGAGATTAACCAAGAGGCAACAACAGGAATGAGAAATAACATAGTACATTAAGAACAATAATCATATATCATATGCCCTTGTTCCCATATCCTAGAAGTCCTCTCATTTAGCCGCATCTCATATGGCCTTAGATATCTAGGTTTTGAGCTATTGTAATCCTCTGCTAGGAGAGTCCAAGGCTTGTACTAATTATGACAAATGAAGGAAACCATTGAGCCTATGTTCCTTTGGGTCTGGTTTACATTGCTTATTATGCTTTTTTTCAAGTCTTTCCATTTCCTTATAATGGGGCAATGTCATTTTTTCTGATCGCAGCATAGAATTCCATTGTGTATAATTACCACATCTTGTTGATCCAGTCATCTACTGAGGGGCATCTTGGTTGGTTCCATATCTTTGTTATGGTAAATACTGCTACAATAAACATCATTGTGCTACTGGCTTTAGTGTAACCTTGTTTCTGGACAACTAGATAACTGCCAAGTAGTGGAATTGCTGGGTTATAGGGGAGATCTATGTTTAGTCTTTTGAGGGACTGCCATACTGCTTTCAATAGTGGTTGAATGAGTTTGCACTCCCACCAACAGTGTAGTAGTGATCCCTCCTGGCCACATCCCCAGCAGCATTTGTTGTTATTAGATTTCTTGATCATGGCCATTCTAACTGGAGTGAGGTGGAATCTTAGATTTGTTTATTTACATTTCTTTTATGGCCAGAGATGTTGAGCATTTCTTCACGTATATATAGGCCATTCTTATTTCTTCTTCAGAGAAATTTATATTTAAGTCTTTGGCCCATCTTTTAATGGAATAGTTGTTTCTCTGGAGATTAGTTTGGGAGTGATTCAATTTTGGGGGGCTGTTGATATATTTTAGATACGAGGCCTTTGTCTGTTGTATGGTTAGTGAAGATCTTCTCCCACTCTGTGGACTTTCTATTTACCTTGCTTGCTATGTCCTTTGCAATACAGAAGTCCTGCAGTTTAATGCAACCCCACTATTTCCAACCTGTCATTGATTTGTTGTGTTTCTAGGTCCATATTAACAAGTTTTCGACCTGTGCCAAGACAACCTAGCGTATCTCCTATTCCTTCTTGTAAAGTTTTCAGTGTATCTGCTTTTACCACAAGGTCTTTGATCCATTTGGAGTTAATCCTGGTGCAGGGTGACAAAAAAGGATCCAACATTAGTTTTCTGCAGGTCTTCAGCCCTGTTCTTGCGCCAGTACCAAGATGTTTTGGTCACCATAGCTCTGTAATATAGTCTAAAGTTTGGTATTGAAATTCCTCCTGTGCTGTTCTTTCTGCTAAGAATTGGTTTTGCTATATGGGGTCTTTTATTATTCCATATGAAATTTTGGATTGCTTCATCTATTTCCTTAAATAATGACATTGGGATATTATGGGTATGGCATTGACTTTGTAGATAGCCCTTGGCAAGATTGTCATTTTCACAATGTTAGTTCTTCCACTCTAGGAGCATGGAAGGTTTTTCCATTTCCTCAGTTCTGCATTAATTTCCTTTTTCAGGATTTAAAAGTTTTCATCATAAAAGTCCTCTACATTCTTAATTAAGTTAATTCCTAGGTACTGCAAAAGGAGTTGCTTTCTTGATTGCTGCCTTGATCCTCTCATTGTTGGCATATAGGGAGGCGTTTGATTTTTGAGGGTTAATTTTATACTCTGCTGCCTTGCCTAAGTTTTGAATCAGCTCAAAGCAGCTTGGGAGTAGAGTTTATAGGGTTCTTTAAATACAGAATCATGTCATCTGCAAAGAAGGAAAGTTTCACTTCCTCTTTCCCTATTTGGATCTCCTTTATGCTTGCCTCTTGCCTTATTGCTCTGGCCAGGAATTCTAATACTATGTTTAAGAGGAGTGGAGAGAGAGGGAATCCCTGTCTCATTCCTGATTTTAGAGGAAATGGCTTTAGCTTTTCTCTATTAAGTATAATGCTCTCTGTGGGTTTTTCATACACAGCCTTTATTATACTGAGTAATGTTCCATGGATTCTTAGTTTCTCCAGAGCTTTTAGCATAAAGTGATATTGGATGTTTTCAAATGCCTTTTCTGCATCTATTGAGACAATCATGTGATTCTTGTCCTTGATCCAGTTGTTGGAATGAATCATATGGACTTGCATATATTGAACCAACATTGCATCCCTGTGATAAATCCTGTTTGATCCTAGTGTATAATTTTTTGACAAGTTGCTGAAGACAGTTGGCCAGTATTTTGTTGGGAAGTTTTGCATCAATATTCATCAAAGAAATGGGTCTATAGTTCTCTTTCTTTGATGAGTCTCTGTCTGGTTTTAGGATGAGGGTTATGGTGGCTTGGTAGAATGAGCCTTTGCTTTAAATTTCATTGAAGGGTTTGAGGAATATTGGTGTGAGCTTTGCTTTGAAGTTCAGCTGTGAATCCATCAGGCCCTGGGCTTTTCTTGGATGGAAGGTCTCTTATTGCCCTTTCTGTTTCAGTACTTGAAATAGGTCTGTTCAGTTGGATTAGGTCTTCTTGGTTCATTTTGGGTTAATATTGGCTAGAAAATTCATCTATCTCTTCTAGATTCTTGAATTTGTTGGCATAAAGATTTGAAAAGTATCTTATGATGTTCTGGATCTTGGTAATTTCTGTCATGATATTTCCATTCTCACCCATAATTTTGTTTGTTTGGGTGTGCTTCCTTCTTTTTTTGGTAAGATTTGCTAAGGGTTTGTCAATGTTGTTAATTATTTCAAAGAACCAACTCCTTGTTTTGTTGATTCTTTCTATAGTTCTTTTGGACTCTAATTCATTTAATTCTGCTTTGATATATCCTGGGTTTTTTTTTGTGTGCTTGTTTTTTGTTAGTCAGGGGCTTGAACTCATGGTGTGGGATTGTCCCTTATCTCTTTTCTTTTTGCCAGTCCTGGGTCTTGAACTCAGAGCCTGAGCACTGTCCTTGGGCTTTCCTCACAGCTAGAGCTCTACCACTTGAGGCACAGCATCACTTCCAGCTTTTACCAAGGAATAGAATCCAGGTCTTCATGCATGCTAGTCAAGCACTCTACCACTAGGCAAACTCCTGCCTCCCTCCACCTCATCCCCCAAGCTCTTTTGCTCATGACTACTACTCTATCACTATGATCCATAGCTCTATTTCCATCTTTCTGGTGAATCATTGGAGATAAGAGTGCCATGGGCATTTCTTCCCAGCTTGGCTTTGAACTGCAATTTTCAGATTATAGCCACCCAAATGGATGTGATTACAGGTGTGAGCCTCTGGCACCAGGAAACATTAACTGTTTTGGTTCCAGCAAATATATCTTTGCAAAATTTACACTAAGTGCATATTTATATATATTTTTGCTATTTTTATTCATATACTTTTTATATAATACAGAAATGAAAATTATCTTTGATTTTCAAAATCAACAAAATTATATTAATGCAATTATTATTAAATAGAATATGTAGTACATAAAAAGGCAAGATAGTTTTACTTATTTCATTTATTTACATTTTTTGTCAGTCACAAGGCTTGGACTCTTGGCCTGGATGCTGTCTCTGAGCTCTTCAGCTCAAGGCTACAATACTATCCCTTGAGCCACAGAGCCACTTTGGGTTTTTTAGTGGTTAATTAGAGATAAGAGTCTCATAGTTTTTAGTGCCCAGGCTGGCTTTGAACCACAATCCTCAGATCTCAGCCCCCTGAGTATCTAGGCTTGAGCCACCTGTCCTGGCTCGCATACTAATTTTATATAAGTTCATAGTGGATAATTATATTTTTAAAAATACTACATTTGTATGCTGTAGAATAATGTGAAATTGAAGCACTGGTCTCTAGTCTCAATAACTTTTTTTTACCCATAATATTTCTATAAGCAAGACTAGACTACAAAGTAGATACTTATTGCTCTTGGGAAGCATGGTGGAATCATGTTTTAAAACATTTAATTCTTCCTTCAGCTTTAAAACAGACTTCAAATCCCACTGTCAAAGCAATAATCTGCAAATCAAAGCACATTTTGTAGGTATGAACTAGGGACTGAATGTAGAAAGAATTTTTGTTCAGAATTACAGATGTAGGTTTTAGTTTGGGATATTTTCTGTTCCTGGCTGGTTAATTTCGCGAATGATGAAGGCATCATGAATAAGGATAGAGAAGGCTGAATGTACACAATGGCAGTTGGAGATGGATGGGTAAGTAGTAGGGAAAGTAGTAGGGCATCCCCTTGTCAGGGAATTCCCTTGTAATACTGAGCTCAGTAGATGTCCAGACTAGGACTGGAATGGGAGGTGCAGGACATTTTGTGATGGCAACTTAGCAAGTGGACAACAGAGAGCTCTACTGAGAGATCACTATGTTGTTGCAATGATACAAGAAGGTCAGAAACAGATGCATAGAGAACAGACAAGTGCCCAGTCACTATCTGCTGAGACCCTGTGAAGTAAGGGCCGAATCATCAAACTGTGCATTCATGAAGAGAAAGGAATTAAAAAGAGAAGGGGAATGAAACTGAAAACATGAAAGTGAACTAATGCACCAATAGTTATATTAAATTGGAGGTTTCTCAGTCACCTTGCAATGGAAAATTTAAGTTTATTTTCCACTACAAATGCGAAAAGAGAGATGTGTGAAGAAACTCAGTAATAAAGAAATAGATTCTCAAGTCTGCACATCAGGGTGGTGACACTAAATTATAAAACACATGTGCTACTACACACAAAAAAAGAAAATATGTTCATGCAAACATATGAATACATACAGACATTATTGATGACTTCTTTGTTCTTTAATTTTTATATATCCTCTAAATATTCTTCAGTGAGTCTGTATCAGCTTTGTAATAAGATAGAAAATTTACTTTTAAGACAGGTGCCTTTGCGTCTTTGCCCATTCTCTGCTCACTGAAGCTTGTTAATCTGAAAACTATCCCACCTTCAAGTGCTAATGAGCTAATAAGTCATTTCAGGGTGAGTTACTTTTAAAAACTGCTGAACTCACACCTCTAACTGCACTTGAATTCCATCTACTGGCAAGGAAGGACCAGCTGTAAACTAATATAAGAAAACAAGATAAAATACACTTGCTATCTGTACAAATTCTTATAAACAGCAAGCTAATTGAAATCGTCCATTTCAGTAACTTATCTGCTCTGTAAGCCTACTCATTTCTGTAGGCCAGGCTTCAGTGCAACCTGGCTTGTGCTTTCAGAAAATGCTGACAGAGTTCAAAGCTATTCCCATCCATTCTTAGAAGTGTCTGTACCTTGTTTCAAATCTACCCAGTCAACTGACATTCAAAATATAAATGAAATGTCAGCTAACCTGTGAAGATCCATAGATGAGACATTTCCAATGATCTATGATTACAAAATAAGTGGAATGTTCCCCAATTTCTATAATATAAAGCTGAAACCTAACAATAATGTTAAAAATCGAGTACTAAATGTGCAAACTAACAATTTTCTTCATAATAGCACATACTGATATCCACAGTGCACATGCTCAATGTAAATGGAAAACTGTGGAGTAATTAAACTTTAATTTTTCCCTCCGAGCCTGTCTCCAAGTATTTTCCTATGGTTGATTCATCTTCCATCCTATTTCTCCCTTGGTAATTCTTATATGATTTTATTTTATCATTATTAAACTTCCCTGATAATTATGTGCTATAAATGGAAGCTATTTTTATGATAATCTCATATGTAAGATAAAATGATATTAATGCTAAATAATTAAAATTATGGGAGAAGTACTTATGCTAAAATATCACGAAGGTAAGTATTGTAATACCCTCTAGAAATAATCAGATGTTGGCTAAAATAATTTATTTTGCAAGTAATAGGAATAAAACTGTGTCTGACTAAATGGTGAGTATTACATGCTGATTCTCCTGAAGCAAGGGGTTCCTTGGTATTTGTTACAGTTATTCTGGGTGTGTCCAGAAACTAGATTAGTATTTGAGTGATCAATTTAAAGAAGCGTATAACAATCTACATTATTGATAAGTTCCACTTAATCAATTGGAGGACTGAATGGAGTAGCACAAATGTTGAATTAAGTGACAATTTACATCAGGGTGACAGTTGTATGGCTCACTAGTCAAAGAAATTCACTAAGGTTCAGTTTCTTAAATCTGTAATATTTTTCTCTCTGTAGTTGCTTTTTCCTAGTTAATCTAGTTGTGTTGTGTATTGAATGAAATTGAAAATGGCAATTTAAGTTGTATGTTTCCTTACTAATAATTGGCCTATTGATACAGTTTTGCTGTAAATTGACACTGAATCAATTAATGTGTCCAGGGGAATGGTATAATTGGGTGAAACCTGACAGATTTCTAGAAGAAATTGAAGAAAGAATCATATCCTCTGAAATGAGGGAAGTTTTGTTGGTGTGGCTATTTTAACAATAATCTGGATATTAGGAAAAGGGCCTCATTTAGGGATATGCAATTCAAATTATCCATGATACCTAGGCTTACTTTCGAAATCTTACTGAAAGGGTCTGAGCCAGGGCATACCACATTGTTAGAGAGTGTGGGGTATGGATCATGACACTACTGTACCCCAGCTTAAAATATTTATGTTGCATTGTATAACTATAGGGAATTTATAACCAAAACAAATGGATTTATTTTAAAAAGTGAAAACAATATTATTCCCATGGCTTTATAAGCGAGTTATTAGAATCATTCATTCAGTTCCAGTAACTACTTGAGAAGAATCTAGGAATGGTTCATTAGCATTCAAGCTAGATAACTCCAGTGAGCATCAAATGAGAGAATGAATTTCTTCTTTTCCTATTTTTTCCATATCTCTTTTCCTTACTTATTTCTCTTTGCATTACTTGTTTCTCTTTCTACTTTGTAAATGACAGAATTAGATGCTCCATTAAAATAGAGATACTATCTGGAAAGCAACAATAGATCCATTTATTTATGTAAATTGAATAACAAGAATAATAAGAAAGTTTAATTCTAAGGTAAGATAGAGATTTCATTAGTAATACAGTTCCTGAAGAAAATAAATTAGAAAAAAGTAGTGTTTATGGAGGCTGAGAAAGGACAGACTATGATTATCAGTTTAAAAAAAAAAGATTTTAATCCAGTGCTGGTGTTTCACACTTGCAATCATAGGAGTCAGAGACCTGCGGATTGCAGTTCAAAGCCAGTCCAGGAAGGAAGGTCTGTGAGATTCCCATCTTCAATTAACAACCAGAAAATTAGAAGTGATGCTTTCTATAAAACAGGTGGAGCAGGGGCTGGGAGTTTGGTCTAGTGGTAGGGTGCTTGCCTAGCATGTACGAAGACCCAGGTTCGATTCCTCAGTAACACATACATAGAAAAAAGCTGAAAGTGGTGCTGAAGCTCTAGTAGTAGAGCTCTAGCCTTGAGAAAGTCCAAGGACAGTGCTCAGGCCCTGAGCTCAAGCCCAGGACTGGAAAAAAAAAAGAGGTGGAGCATTAGCCTTGTGTGGAAAAAGCTCAAGGATAGCTCACAGACCCTGAATTCAAGCCCCATGCCTGACACAAAACAACAACAGCAACAACAAAACAAAATAATCATTCATTTCTTACTTCATATATATATATTAATATCTACTGCCTTTTTTCAAGTAAAGGTGGATATCATCCTTACATAGTTTCACACATGATCCTTCAGTGATACAGGCAAAGAAATTGGATGCTGCAGCACATAGCCTGACCTTCTAGACTTTCCTTAGAAACAGGAATGGAGTCTTCCCTGGTTCCACAACTCTTGCATTCTGCCTGGATAATTGAACACGCAGAAGTATTTGCCTTGCTATCCTCCAGGAAGTAGTAAACCATAGAGCTGTCTTTTTGAATAAAAGTTCTTCAAATGATTTTATAGTTTTACCTTTTGAGACTGTGATAGCACCAGATGCCAAGAAACATTCAAAGCCCATGTCTCCTCCTCCTCATCTTGTTCTTTTTCTTCCCCTCTTCTTCTTCTTCTTCCTCTTTCTCCTCCTCCTCCTGTTTTTGCAGACATACACTCTTTAATAGTATTCTCCTTGTCTATTGATTGCAATAAAGTCCTTTTCTGGCCAAGGTACATACCACACATCTTTGAAATATTTTAGCTTGGCGTTTTGCTCCTGGTTCTTATTATAAACCTGGCAAAAAGCCACAGCAGCAGTATTCATGCCTGAATGCTATGTTGTCTTGAAATTTCCTCCATCAGATTAATTACTCTGTCACTTTTAGACTCAGTCTTCCAGAAAGCATTAGGGTATATAAAACGTAGCCCAGTGCTTTGCCACTGTGTAAAATAAATGACCTTGAGTCCAGGTTCCCATAGGTCACTCTTTCAATTCAAAATCTTTTTTTAAGTTTATAAATAACAGAACTTTATTTAGATCACTGGAGAGGCGAGGAATTCCAATATCAAAGTACTCACAAATTATCCAATCTCCAAATATCTTCCTATTGGTAATTTTCATCTTGTGAATCTGGGGACAAACAAACATTCAGACTCCAGCTTGTATCCTGAGTGGATTTTTTCCAGAACACATCTTTTTTGTTGCCTAATTCCTTCTGAGTTCTGCTCTAAGCTGAGCATAAAGATTTCTTGGCATCTATCAAGAGAAGATTGAAAGAAGATTCCTTGATGATTGCAGCAAATAAACATTCTCACAGTTTTTATTGTTCACATACCTGTCAGCATCCTAGTCTTCTATGTTTTCAACAGAATCACTCAATAAATAGATTATAATGGTAACATTTCAGCATTTCTCTGTGTATCATCTCAAACTTTCACCCAAGGTCTAATAAATGACGCTATCAGGTAAATTCAGAATGACCCCTCTCCTCCTACCAATTTTCATAGACAAGAGTTTCTCTGATGTGACAAAATATCAGTGAGAAACACCTCATAGGAGAAAAGATTCATTTTGCACCACTATTTCATCAGTTCCAATCTACAGATGAATACATTGTTGCTAGGACCATGGCAAGTCAAGTTGGGAGAGTCGTGATAGACAAAGGCTGTTTGCATCAACGTGTTGAAGGAGGGAGCAAAGGAGCATGGGAGAAGATATAGCTGCCAAGAACTGTCTCCAGTCATCTCCCTTCTCCAGTTAGACACCTGATATCTAAAGTATCTACAACCTCTAAATAATGTCATCAGATTATGGATCCATCAGTTGACCAAACCACTGATTAGGTCATATTTTCCATGATTAAATCAACTCTCAATTGAGCTGTCATCAAAGGCCAGGCCTTCAAAATAAAAAGCCTTATGCGGGCGTGGTGGTTCACGCCTGTAATCCTAGCTAGTCAGGAGGCTGAGATCTGACGATCACGATTCCAAGCCAGTCCGGGCACTAAAGATGGTGCGACTCTTATCTCCAATTAACCACCAGAAAACTGGAAGTGGTGCTGTGGCTCAAGGGGTAAGGCAGCAGCCTTGAGCTGAAGAGCTCAGGGACAAAGCCCAGGGCCAGAATTCAAGCCCCACGACCAACAAAAACAAACAAAATAAATGCCTTTTGCTCGGGCCGTGGACATTTTCTGTTTAGATCATAGTACAATCACGCTTGTCAATAGTAATTAGAAGTTAATAACAAATACGGGATAGCAAAATATACCTAGTGGAAAGGGTAAAATCCAGAAATAGTGACAACACATAGTTTCCATAATAATAGGAATTCAAATCATTCCTGTAGGAATGTATATTGGTAGCCAGTCTGGAAAATAAATTTTCAGTGTTTTTATTGTTTGTAGCCATTACCAGAAACGAGTTTGACAGCTTACAACTCAAAATACAATCATCATAGCAATAAGCAAAAACCTATCTATACATGGATATTGGTAGAAGTTTATTCAGATTCATCATAACTTGGCATCTCCATAGAATGGAATATTGGTCAATAATAAAAAGAAGGGAACTAGAAAGCCATGAAAATATATGTATGAACCCCAAACATATATTTCCGACTGAAAACTGATGATTACCTGAGAAGGCTCCTTGATAAGTGACTTTGGTGTGCTATGGGATTGCAAGGAAAATCAAACAGGTGGAATGAAGGATAATTTACAAGTCCAAAGAATTTTATAGAAATGAAAGTTGAATTCATTGTGCAAAAGATTTTTTAAATGGAGGTTCACCATTCTAGCACAGAATTGAGATTTTGGGAAACTAATAGGAATATAGGAAAACCTTATTAAAATAATTGTCTTAATAAATTAAAAGTTAGAGGTAAATATAAAATTACACCTAAAATATGGGTATGAGAATTTTTTCTGGTACATAATATTGCTTTCATTAAGATCAGAATTAACCATTCTGCAATTGTATGCATGCGTGCATTTGGTTTCAGAGAAACCAAATTAAAGATTATCCATGTAGTAATAAATTGTACTTGTAACACCAAGAATGAGATCATATGTAGCTTTTAGTGTAACATATGACGAATAATTACCATACATTTATGGTATCATGAAACATATATATGCATACATATTTAGATAGATAGATACACATCAAATACATATACATATACATATACATAGAATGACCAGGCTGCGAGTCTTTATTTTAGACTAATTGTGAACTTAAATTTCTTAAGTCACATTCAATAGTGGGAAACTGAAAACTAATGCATGCTTTTCTTTGTTCTATTGGCTCTGAGGCTAGAAGCAATCATATTGCAGTAGTACACCTAACATACATACACTGGTTCCTAACACTAAATCCTAATGATGCATAATTAAATCTCTATATAGTTGATTCTATAATTAAGGCAGCAAATATAGATTATTTGCAACAGTTGGAAATACTGAAAGGTAAAATTTAATCAAAAAGCTATACATGATCATGAGGATGTGGCTAGGGAGTAGCCCCAAATGACCAATACTGCAAAAAAATTGAAATGAATAAACACAAAATGAAAAAGTAAATGAAATAAACATAGAAGCATTAAAATTTAAAGAAAATGTTTAATACTGAATATCAATGATTAAATAAGTAATGCAGAAGAGAAAATTCTTCTAGTTAAAGGAACTGGAAGTGAGGAATGTAGACACCTCAGCCCTTTTACAGTGGGGAACCACAATTACTTGTTCCTTAATTATGGGATGTTTATAATTGAATAATATACTAAGCATGAGCAAATAGAACAGGAAATTTATAGAGGAGTCACCTGACAAATGCTAACTTAGCCAGGTGTTGAAGGTTATTATGAGCAGGGATAGACATGTCCAGAATGTACGCTCTTGTTATGATCCAAAGAAAATGTCATTTGTCATTGTGATATTGCTCCCTACAATGCATGCCTGTACACTAATCTCAACACAAATATCAGACAAATCTTAAGTGACATTCTAAAAAATACCTGGCCACTCTTCAGAATTGTCAAGGTCATTAAAAACAAAGAAATTCTACAAAACTGTCATAGTCAAGAGAAACCTAAGGAGACATGACAATAAAATATGGATGGGATATTGGAACACAAAAACGTTGGATGAAAATTGAAGATATTTGAGTAATATATGGACTTTTGGTTAATAATATGTCACTATTATTTTACAAATTATGACAAATATTCCTTACTAATGTAAAAGGTTAATACAATGGATTACATAATAGTTGAGATATTTAAAATTCTCAGTGTGAATTTTTCATTTTTATGCTGACTTAAAACTAAGAAATATACCTTTCTCTTTTTTTGCCAGTCCTGGGCCTTGAACCTAGGGCCTGGGCACTGTCGTTGGGCTTTCTCAAGGCTAGAGCTCTACCACTTGAGCCACAGCACCATATCTGGCTTTTTTTCTATGTATGTGGTACTGAGGAATCAAACCTGGGTCTTTGTGCCTACCACTAAACTCCAGGTCCGAAAATATAGCTTTGTTAAAAAATAATTAACAAGAAGAAAATGAAATTAGAATGACAAAGCTGTGAGTCTTTATTTTAGACTAAGTAATCATGCATGAACTTAGAATTTTTTACTCACATTCAATTGTGGGACAATAATAAGCATATTTAGAAAAGAGTGTCAGAAAATTCTGCATCTTGAGCACTTTTAATATACTTTTTTTCTTTTCTTTTTAATCCTTTTTGATTGATACACAGTAATTTCATGTATTTATGGGGCTGAAGTGCTAGATTTGATTCATATTGCTCTTAGCAAGATTTACTTTACATAATCTGTAGTAGACAATATTGTTATTCAGAGTGACATAAAGAAACAAGTAAATTCATAGTTGAGACAAATATATTTTTACAATATAAAATTACTTATAATCTTAGATATTCTGTTCTGTTATATGTTTTCTGACATATTCTAGAAATATAATTATGTGCATTAAATATTAAGGATTATTGGTGAAAGAAAAAGAATATGTAACTTCCAAGTAATAGGAACAACATGAAAATATAACAAAACCAAAAAACTATACCAGGATCATAAAAAGAACGCTACAGGATAAAGAAAATGAATGTGGTCTCTTTTGCTGTCCCTTGGTTATCTCATATTGTTACAGTATCTTACTTTGTTACCTGATATATCGGATATATTTGTATTTGGTTATTTGAAATTGGATAGGGAACGGGGGAAAACAAATGAGGCGTGGGGGTGGGGGGAAGGGAAATGGGGACCAAGATATGTGAAAGGGTATCAATGTATGGGAATTAATGCACCATCTATCTGGCAAATATCATGTAACCCTTCTATTAATTACAATAAAAATATATGAAAAAAAGTGTTCAAGGACAGTGCCCAGGCTCTGAGTTCAAGCCCCAGAACTGGTAAAAATAAATAAATAAACACCTACCTATCTACCTACCTACATACATACATACATACATACTGAGGTAAATTTGATTGGTCTTTCTACTTGCATTTCTTCTAACTGCCTTGTATTCTTATCTGGTTCAGAAAAACATCCCTTGACCCACGATGGAAGTGGGCAGTGACTTACGCCATCTAAGAGGCCACAGAGTTATATTTGCATCCATGAGAAAAAAATCAAATTATTTTATCATCAGTTGATCATCTAAGAATGGCACAAAGATGTGGCATAGTGACGTTTGCATGAGATTCTGGCTACAAGTGACCCTCTACATTCACAAAGGATGAAAATGACAGCCACTGTAATTGTCACACAGGGCCTGTCCAAACCAGACAGATTCCTAAAGAGTGTCTATAAACACTTGCTTCTCATCATCATGACACACAGGGAAAGAGAGTTATCAGTACACCCACAGCGTAGTTCATAGCACTGAGGAGATGAAAGAGGAGTAAATTTTGCCAGTGATTGCTTGGAACTCAAGTATAAAATGCTTGGCTCAAACCCAGGGCTTGTGATAGAGCCAATGGTCTTCCTACTGGACCTGGGGCTTTAAAAAAAAAAAGAAAGAAAATAGATGTGGGAAAAGAAAATAAGAAGATAGAATAAAAATAGTGAATTGATATATTTACCTAATCATCCATTATTCAAAAAGTATTGAGTCAAAATTTTTAATAAAATAAAGAAACTTAGAATATACTAAAATATCTTCAAATAAATCCATGATTGTGTAAGAGCCATACATGCATACATGGAATTAAAATACATAAAGGTGATTGAAAACAAAAGGTAGAATAATATATTCTGAACAAATATTAATCAAAGGAAAGGGATTGAAGAAATGTCATTATCAGACAAAATGGAATTCAAAGCAAGTGATTTGTGAGGCAAAGAGTAATATTTCATGCTGACAAAAATAACTGTAGTCTAAGTTGATATGCCAGTGATGAAGCTCTCTATGTACCCAGTTACAAAGCACACACACACACACACACACACACACACACACACACACACACACAAGAAAAACATTTGTAAAAAAAAACAAGGAGAATTCAACAAATAATATAATATCAAAATATTTAAAGTCTGTGTGAGAGAGTAAAAAACAAATAGCCAAAATTAATTTGTATAAAATCTGAGTACGGCAGTTCACAAGTTTCTGTGTACATTTAATCATTTAACCTGTGTTTATGCATGGGTGCATACGTAGTACCTAAGAAGATAATTAACCTGGCTTTTCAAAGCATTCATGATCTATATAGAAATATTCAGTTTACATTAGAACTTATGGAAAATGATTCTGGTTGCTCATCAAAAAAATCCAGTTTCTCTCTAGCCTCTCTTTCTTCCTGACTAAATCAAACAACAAGGCCTCTTCACTTCTTAAAAAAAAAAGAAAAAAGTAAGAATTTTTTTTTCCAGGCTCGGGGATTGAACTCAGGACCTGAACACCATCCTTGGGCTTTTCCCATGGCTAGAGCTCTACCGCGAAAGTTGTAGCACCATTTCTGACTTTTCTATGTATGTGGTACCCAGGAATCAAACCCTGGACTTTGTGTATGCTAGATAAGTTACTCTACCACTGGGCCAAACTCCCAGGTCCAAGTATAGGAAATTTTAAAAAGTAGGATCCATTATAGAAAACAAACTTCTGTACATTTAATATGATGATGATGGTGATCAGTACTTTCATCACAGTCTGTATTTATTGAACTTGCTTCCTTAAGTTAGAAGCTGGGGCAAAGTATTCTAGCAATCAATGAACAAAAAGAAAGATGCAAGCATGGCTGTTGAAAGAAAGTCTTTCTAAGGGCAAAACAAGAAGATCTCCAGAACACAAGAAGAAATGAGATTTTTTTATATGAATTGAGTCATTTCTATTGTTTAAGAAGACAGACTAATGAGATGCAGGTTTTATAAGGTATAGTTTGATAGCACAAATGAAATTAAAAACCTAGTTCAGTGACTTTGTGGCAACATTGAAATATTGGGAAGTCCAGATTTATGAGCATGAAAATTCAATAAGGCATTGGCCCAATGATCATTCCCTCTGGTAAATTATGAAATCAGAAGAAAAAGTAAACATTCTTCCAATGACCCATGATAGGCTTTTCACAAAGGAAGAAAATATAAGTTCTCAGCATAATCCTAAATTAGAGGCACGAAGTGATTATATATTATAGACATAGCTGATTGTTAAGAGAATCATTAAAGATTTAGAAAATAAATGAAGATCACCAAGCAGTCATAATTATTATTTAAATTACTTTGGTATCTGTATGCACATGTTCAGTTTGTGTGCTCATTTTTATGATCCCCACACACAATAGTAAAGGAAGGAGCTTGCCTGTATGAAGCAAATGCAGTATCTTAAGTTCTTTTTGAAGTGGAGATTATTTTACCCAGCCCTTTTAAGTACAAAAGTCTCAGAAAAATGCCAATTGACTTCCCTTCACTCCAAGGACATCATTTAGGATGTGATGAGTTGAAGATAATTCACAAGCCCACTCCTGCAATCCAGAGCACTAACCCTGGATGCACTATGTCCACATTTCTCCCATTGATTTTTGCCTTAATGATTCTTCTCATGACTCAACCACAAAGATCAAGTTCACTTTGAGGATTAACTCTAATTGGAATAAACAAGGGGAAGCTGACTAGTCCCCCTTTCTGACCTATAGGTAGGCAGACTATTTAATTCATTATGCAAACAAGAAAACTACTGAGAGCTAAAGGGATGCTAAAGTAAGTTACAGTTATGTCATTTTTGTAATATTTCTTTAACAATGAATGCATTAAGAATGTTAAATGAAACTAAGAAATCAGTGTATTCGAAATTTCCATGTAGATTCTCTCTGAAAGTATAAAATATATCAAACATCATTTAACATTAAAAACAAAATTTTAAAGGACATTGGTTTGAGTACCTATACATTAAATAATCTAAGCAAAATAATTTTGATTTACACTTACTAATATTTCTTCTTTAGTTTAAACTTATGTGTTTCTGTAAGTTGATGCCACCTTTATGATGCTGATACAGTATGAAAATAAGTTTATTTTTATAAAACTAAATGTTCTTAAAGTAATTTGTAAGAAGCAATTAAAATGGTTTATAACTTTTAATTCACTCATCTATGTGAATCATAATATATACCAATCTATCTATATCAATCATCTATCTGTCTATCGACCTGGGGATTGAACTCAGGACATTCAGCTCTTGCTAAGCTTTCTGGCTCAAGACGGGCACACTGCAATTTAAGCTATACCCCCAGCTTCTGTATACCCTTTTAGACTATGCCCTTCTACCTGTTTTGCTGGACAGTTGGAGATGAGTCTCTCAGATTTGTCTGTCTATGCTAGCTTCAAACCACAATTCTCAGGTCTCAGTCTCTAAGTAGCTAGGATTGTAGATGTGCCATTGACACCTGGCACAGATCCTAATATTTTAAGAAAAATAGTACATCCTTTTGCTAGAGTAGGTGGTAAATTTATGGTTTACAGTGCTAATAAAATATTACAGAAAAATACAAGGTAAAGATAATATAAAACGTACTATAGAGATATTACATTTTATTTTATTTTTTATTCTAATTAATAAAAGAGTTACATGATATTTGCCAGATAGAAGGTGCATTAATTCACATACATTGATACCCTTTCACATGTCTTGGTCCCCATTACCTTCCCCTCCACCCCCCCCGTCTTGGTTTTCCCCCCTTCCATATCCAATTTCAAATAACCAATTACACATGAATACAGTATATCATATAACAAAGTGAGATACTGTAACAATATGAGATAACCAAGGGACAGCAAAAGAGATGAGAGATAACATAGTACATTAAGGACAACAAATATTCATTGTATGGCTATGGTTTCAATATCCTGGAGGACTTTTCAATTAGCTTCATACTATATGGCCTTATGTATCAAGGTTTTGTTCTATTGCAGATCTCTGCTAGTAGAGCCCAAAGTTTCTACAGGTTATGATGAATGAGGGAAACCATTGAGCCTACTTTCTTTGAGTCTAGCTTACTTCACTTAATATGATTTTTTCTAAGTCTTTCCATTTCCTAACAAATGGGGCGATGTCATTTTTTCTGACAGAAGCATAGAATTCCATCGTATACAAATATCATAACTTGTTGATCCACTCATCAACTGAGGGACATCTAGGTTGGTTCCATATCTTTGCTATGGTGAATAATGCTGCAATGAACATTGTTGTGCTAGTGGATTTAGTATGCCCTAGTTTCTGGATGGTTGGGTAAATGCCAAGTAGTGGAATTGCTGGGTCATAGGGGAGCTATATGTTTAGCCTTTTGAGGCACTGCCATATTGCTTTCCATAGTGGTTGAATGAGTTTGCATTCCCACCAACAGTGTAGTAGTGATCCCTCCTGGCCACATCCCCTCCAGAATCTGTTATTATTCGTTTTCCTGGTCCTGGCCATTCTAACTGGAGTGAGGTGGAATCTTAGAGTTGTTTTGATTTGAATTTCTTTTATGACCAGAGATGTTGAGCATTTCTTCATGTGTCTATAGGCCATTTTTGTTTCTTCTTCAGAGGAGACTCTCTTTAAGTCTTTGGCCCATTTTTAATGGGATGGTTGTTGCTTTGGGGATTAGTTTTGGAGTTATTCAATCTTTTGAGCTGGTGATATATTTTAGATATGAGGCCTTTGTCTGTTGTTTGGTTGGTGAAGATCTTCTCCCACTCTGTAGGCTTCCTAATTAATTTACTAGCTATGTCCTTTGCCATACAAAAGCTCTGCAGTTTAATGCAGTCCCACTTATCAAGCCTTTCTCTTATTTGCTGTGATTCTTGGTCCTTATTAAGAAAGTTTCGACCTGTGCCAAGGAGGCCTAGTGTATCTCCTATTCCTTCTTGTAAAGTTTTCAGTGTGTCAGCTTTTACCTCCAGGTCTTTGATCCATTTGGAGTTAATTCTAGTGCAGGGTGACAAAGAAGGATCCAACTTTAGTTTTCTGCAGGTGCTTAAACAGTTCTGCCAGCACAACTTGTTGAAGAGGCTTTCTTTCTTCCAGTCTATTTTTTTGGCTACCTTGTCTAAGATTAGGTGGCCATAAGTCTGTGGTTTAATATCTGGGTCCTCAGTTCTATTCCATTGGTCTTCAGGCCTGTTCTTGTGCCAGTACCAAGCTGTTTTGAGAATTATAGCTCTATAATAGAGTCTAAAGTTTGGAATTGAAATTCCTCAGGCTCTGTTCTTTCTGCTAAGAAGTGTTTTTTCTATATGGGGTCTTTTATTATTCCATATGAAATTTTGGATTGCCTCTTCTATTTCATTGGGATGTTGATAGGTATTGCGCTGAATTTGTAGATAGCCATTGGCAAGATTATCATTTTCACAATGTTGATTCTTCCAATCCAGGAGCATGGGAGTTTTTTCCATTTCCTTAGTTCTGCTTTAATTTCCTTTTTTAGGGTTTTAAAGTTTTCATCAAAAAGGTCCTTTACATTCTTAGTTAAGCTAATTCCTAGGTACTTTATTTTCTTTGAGGCTATTGCAAAAGGAGTTGCTTTCCTGATTATTGCCTCTTTCCTCTCACTGTTGGCGTAGGAGGAAGGCAGTTGATTTTTGAGGGTTAATTTTATAGCCTGCTACCCTTCCAAAGTTTTGAATCAGCTCAAGGAGCTTGGGAGTAGAGTCTATAGGATTCTTTTATATATATATATATATATTTTATTGTAATTAGTAAAAGGGTTACGTGATATTTGCCATATAGAAAGTGTATTAATTCACATACATTGATACCCTTTCATATGTCTTGGTACCCTTTACCCTCCCCCTCACCGCCTCCCCCATCTTGGTTTTCTCCCCTTTCCTATCAAATTTCAAATAACCAAATACAAGTAAATTCAATATATCAGATAACAAAGTGAGGTACTGTAATAATATGAGATACCCAAGGGACAGCAAAGGAGATGCGAGATACCATAGTACATTAAGGACAACAATCATTCGTTATATGGCTTTTGTTTCAATATCCTGGAGGTGTTTTCAATTAGCTTCATACTATATGGCCTTATGTATCAAGGTTTTGCTGTATTGCAAATCTCTGCTAGTAGAGCCCAAGGTTTCTACTGATTATGACAAATGAGGGAAACCATTGAGCCTATGTTCCTTTGAGTCTGGCTTACTTCACTTAATATGATTTTTTCCTAAGACTTTCCATTTCCTAACAAATGGGGCGATGTCATTTTTTCTGACAGAAGCATAGAATTCCATTGTGTACCAATACCACATCTTATTGATCCACTCATCAACTGAGGGACATCTAGGTTGGTTCCATATCTTTGCTATGGTGAATAATGCTGCAATGAACATTGTTGTGCTGGTGGATTAAGGCCACATATCTAAAATATATCAACAACTCAAAAAATTGAATCACTCCAAAACTAATCTCCAAAGTAACAACCATCCCATTAAAAAATGGGCCAAAGACTTAAAGAGAGTCTTCTCTGAAGAAGAAACAAAAATGGCCTATAGACACATGAAGAAATGCTCAACATTTCTGGTTATAAAAGAAATGTAAATCAAAACAACTCTAAGCTTCCACCTCACTCCAGTTAGAATGTCCCAGGATCAGGAAAATGAATAACAACAGATGCTGGAGGGGATGTGGCCAGGAGGGATCACTACTACACTGTTGGTGGGAGTGCAAACTCATTCAACCACTATGGAAAGCAGTATGGCAGTGCCTCAAAAGGCTAAACATAGAACTCCCTTATGACCCAGCAATTCCACTACTTGGCATTTACCCAACCATCCAGAATCTAGGGCATACTAAATCCACTAGGACAAGAATGTTCTATAGGATTCTTTAAATACAGAATCATGTCGTCTGCAAAGTGGGATAGTTTTACTTCCTTTTTCCCTATTTGGATCCTCTTTATGCTTGCTTCTTGCCTTATTGCACTGGCTAGGAATTCTGATAATATTTAAAAAGGAGTGGAGAGAGTGGGCATCCTTGTCTCATTCCTGATTTTAGAGGGATTGGCTTTCCTTTTCACCATTAATTATAATACTAGCTGTGGGTTTGTCATACACAGCCTTTATTATATTGAGTAATGTTCCATGGATTCCTAATTTCTCCAGAACTTTTAACATAAAGGGGTGTTGGATCTTGTCAAATGCCTTTTCCGCATCTATTGAGACAATCATGTGATTTTTGTCCTTGCTCCTGTTGATGTGTTGAATTATGTTAATTGATTTGGGTATGTTGAACCAGCTTTGCCTCCCTGTGATGAATCCTGTTTGATCATAGTGTATAATTTTTTTGATAAGTTGTTGTAGACGGTTGGCCAATATTTTTTTAGAAGTTTTGCATCGATGTTCATCAAAGAAATAGGTCTATAGTTCTTTCTTTGATGAAAGAGATATTACATTTTAATATGTACATATGTAAAATTGTATATGATATAAGCTCACCTGTGCTTCTTTTCTAATGTTTAAATACATTAGTAAGTTAATTAAAGCAGTAGTAATTCTACAGAAAGTTTCATCAAAGTAGAACTTATATATATTCTAAATTTAAGGGAAATTCATTAAAAAGGTCTCAGTGTTATGATCTTTACCAGCTATTTTTAAATTAAATATGTCTCATATTTCTACTATTATACCAATTATTATATTATTGAATTGACATACCTTATATTCATATACATATAGCTCATATATTCATAACCTGCTATCTTCTTTTCTTCTTGTTCTCTTTGAGCTATGTTAACCTCAAATATGTGTTTATATATACATATATATATATACACATGTATATAGAGAGAGAAAGATTAAAAGAAGTGGAGATTCTGACAAGTTTATGTTCAGTTTACATACAGAGATCTCTTATCCTGAGAGGAGATTATATATCTTTCAAAACTGAGGTCAGGAGCATCTCATTATATAATCTTTTTAATATAAGGAGAAAGAAACATCAATTTTCAAACCTGACAATGTGTCCCTTCAAAACTTTCATTTTGATTATTTCAGTGAAGTAAAATAAAGAGAACTTCAACATTAGTGTTCAAGTCAGTGTTTAAACTAAATTTGCAATCACATTCACAACTATGTGTTTTCATCTTCAAATGAGTACTTTTTCAAATCTTTATATCTTAAAATGATTGTAATTAGTTTCCATATAATGCATCTGTGACAATGATGAAAATCTAATGTCCTAAACCCTGTAGGATATGACTTTATATGGACAAGACAATTTTGCATAGAAAAGTAGCTATTCATTTAAGAGAGTCATTTGATCTAAATGAAAAGTCACACTTTACATAGTGATGAGTAAACATGTTTTTAAAGAAAAGCTACACATTTAATTGTCGTTTTTCATCTGACACTTCTTAAGAAAATAGCTTTTGAAGTAAAAGAGATGGCTCATTAGCATATTAGTGGCTCCTGGTTTTTATATTGCTATTGCCTTAGAGCAGAGGGTACATGTAAATAAAAATTCTGTAAAAGTTATACGATCATAATATTTTGTGGAAAATGAAACATTAGTACTTAATTTTTTAACTTGTACTTTCATTTACTCAGAGCTCATTGCTGCCAAAACTCATTAGAAGTCATTACCTTTCATTGCAAAATGAAAATATGAGTTCCAAATGTAACAAAGATTTATGCCATTTAATGAAAATGAAAAGGAAATTGTAATAAGACAGTTCAAAATTCTCCCAGTGAAATGTACCACAGATCTATTTAATTTTTATTTGATGAATATATTTCATTCACCATTTATACCACCTCACCTTCTGCACAGCAGTGGTCACAAGAGCTTCTGGCCCTTTGTAGTTCTGCACTTCCTCACCAGTTCCTGAACCTAGAAGTTATTGTTGATTGTGCGTTAAATCAGTCCATTTAACCATCACCCTGTATTTTTTCCTAAGGAGAAGTATTTACTTCCTTGGTCTGGAAATGTGAAGGCAAAGTTGGTTTATCAATGATTTCTTTCAGATATACCAAGATAAGATACTTTACCAAAACAATATGTCATGAAATTGTAGTGGATTTGTTTCATTTTATTTTTGTGGTACTGGGGTTTGAACTTAGGACCTTTCTTTGCTAAGCAGACAATCTTTCTCTTGAGCTAAAGGTCCAACCCATGTAATAGATTTATTTATTTGTTTGTTTGTTTATTTATTTATTTATTTATTTTTGTGGGTCTTGGGGCATGAAATTGGCCTGCTTGCTATCCTGAGCTATGAAGCTCAAAGCTACTTCCCTGTCCCTGGGCTTTGATGTTGTCCCTGAGATCTTCACCTGTAGGCTAGTGCACCATGCTTGAGCCAAGACCAACTTTGCATTTTCTGGAGGTTAATCGGAGATAAGAATCTCGGGTCTTTTGTGCCCAGGCTGGCTTTGAACCTTGATCCTCAGACCTCCGCCTTCTGAGTAGCTAGGATTACAGGTGTGAGCCACTATGCCTGTTTTTCCATGTGTTAGATTTATACAGACACTAAACAAAGTATTAGCAGAGAGATAAGCAGAAGAGATTCTTTATATATATATATTTATTGTAATTAATAAAAGGGTTACATGATATTTGTCAGATAGAAGGTGCATTAATTCACATACATTGATACCCTTTCACATGTCTTGGTACACATTACCCTCCCGCCACCCACCACCCACTCCCCGTATTGGTTTTCCCCCCCTTCCCTATCAAGTTTCAGATAACCAAATACAAATAAATTCAATATATCAGATAACAAAGTGAGGTACTGTAACAATATGAGATACCCAAGGGACAGCAAAGGAGATGAGGGATAACATAGTACATTAAGGACAACAATCATTCGTTATATGGCTTTTGTTTCAATATCCTGGAGGTCATTTCAATTAGCTTCATACTATATGGCCTTATGTATCAAGGTTTTGTTCTATTGCAGATCTCTGCTAGTAGAGTCCAAGCTTTCTACTGATTATGACAAATGAGGGAAACCATTGAGCCTAAGTTCCTTTGAGTCTGGCTTACTTCACTTAATATGATTTTTTTCATTTCCTAACAAATGGGTCGATGTCATTCTTTCTGACAGAAGCATAGAATTCCATTGTGTACAAATACCACAACTTATTGATCCATTCATCAACTGAGGGACATCTAGGTTGGTTCCATATCTGTGCTATGG
The DNA here is from genome assembly GCF_031878675.1 of Megascapheus bottae. Taxonomy (NCBI): domain Eukaryota; kingdom Metazoa; phylum Chordata; class Mammalia; order Rodentia; family Geomyidae; genus Megascapheus; species Megascapheus bottae. The sequence goes on from NC_143512.1 coordinate 68,675,946, forward strand.
TGAATAATGCTGCAATAAACATTGTTGTGCTAGTGGATTTAGTATGCCCTAGATTCTGGCTGGTTGGGTAAATGCCAAGTAGTGAAATTGCTGGGTCATGGGGGAGTTCTATGTTTAGCCTTTTGAGGGACTGCCATACTGCTTTCCATAGTGGTTGAATGAGTTTGCACTCCCACCAACAGTGTAGTAGTGATTCCTCCTGGCCACATCCCCTCCAGCATCTGCTGTTATTTGTTTTCCTGATCCTGGCCATTCTAACTGGAGTAAGGTGGAATCTTAGAGTTGTTTTGATTTGCATTTCTTTTATGACCAGAGATGTGGAGCATTTCTTCATGTGTCTATAGGTCATTTTTGTTTCTTCTTCAGAGAAGACTCTCTTTAAATCTTTGGCCCATTTTTTAATGGGATGGTTGTTCCTTTGGAGATTAGTTTTGGAGTGATTCAATTTTTTGAGTTGTTGACATATTTTAGAGGCCTTTGTCTGTTGTTTGGTTGGTGAAGATCTTCTCCCACTCTGTAGGCTTCCTAATTAATTTACTAGCTATGTCCTTTGCCATACAAAAGCTCTGCAGTTTAATGCAGTCCCACTTATCCAGCCTTTCTCTGATTTGTTGTGATTCTTGGTCCTTATTAAGGAAGTTTCGACCTGTGCCAAGGAGACCTAGTGTATCTCCTATTCCTTCTTGTAAAGTTTTCAGTGTGTCAGCTTTTACCTCCAGGTCTTTGATCCATTTGGAGTTAATTCTAGTGCAGGGTGACAAAGAAGGATCCAACTTTAGTTTTCTGCAGGTGAAGGTTCTTTACCAAACTCATTCTATGAAGCCAGTATAACCCTCATCTCCAAACCAGACAGAGATTCATCAAAGAAAGAGAACTATAGACCTATTTCTTTGATGAACATCGATGCAAAACTTCTCAACAAAGTACTGGCCAACCGTCTACAATAACTCATCAAAAAATTATACACTATGATCAAACTGTATTCATCACAGGGAGGCAAAGCTGGTTCAACATACGCAAATCAATTAATATAATTCAACACATCAACAGGAGCAAGGACAAAAATCACGTGGTTGTCTCAATAGACACGGAAAAGGCATTTGACAAGATCCAACACCCCTTTATGTTAAAAGCTCTGGAGAAACTAGGAATCCATGGAACATTCCTCAATGTAATAAAGGCTGTGTATGAGAAACCCACTGCGAGTATTACACTTAATGGTGAAAATCTAAAGCCAATCCCTCTAAAATCAGGAACGAGACAAGGATGCCCACTCTCTCCACTACTCTTTAACATAGTACTAGAATTCCTAGCCAGTGCAATAAGGCAAGAAGCAAGAGGAAATAAAACTATCCCTCTTTGCAGATGACATGATTCTGTATTTAAAGAATCCTGTAGACTCTATTCCCAAGCTCCTTGAGCTGATTCAAAACTTTGGAAGGGTAGCAGGCTATAAAATTAACCCTCAAAAATCAACTGCCTTCCCCCTACACCAACAGTGAGAGGAATGGGGCAATAATCAGGAAAGCAACTCCTTTTGCAATAGCCTCAAAGAAAATAAAGTACCTAGGAATTAGCTTAACTAAGAATGTAAAGGACCTTTTTGATGAAAACTTTAAAACCCTAAAAAAGGAAATTAAAGCAGAACTAAGGAAATGGAAAAACCTCCCATGCTCCTGGATTGGAAGAATCAACATTGTGAAAATGACAATCTTGCCAAGGGCTATCTACAAATTCAACGCAATACCCATCAATATCCCAATGGCATTCTTTAAAGAAATAGAAGAGGCAATTCAAAATTTCATATGGAATAATAAAAGACTCCGTATAGCAAAAACACTTCTTAGCAGAAAGAATAGCTCAGGAGGAATTTCAATACCAAACTTTAGACACTATTACAGGGCTATAATTCTCAAAACAGCTTGGTACTGGCACAACAACAGGCCTGAAGACCAATGGAATAGAACTGAGGACTCAGATATTAAACCACCGACCTATGGCCACCTAATCTTTGACAAGGGAGCCAAAAAGATAGAATGGAAGAAAGACAGCCTCTTCAACAAGTTGTGCTGGCAGAACTGGCTAAGCACCTGCAGAAGAGATTCTTTAAAGATTACCTAGTGCTTTGGTGTCTACTGTTAAAAACATATCTGGTTGCCTGTGACTCACAGGGATGCAATTCTAAGTTAACCTGTGCAGAAAAGCCCAGAGATTCCATCTCCAGTTAACCAGTAAAAAGGTAGGGAGTAGGCATCACAAAGTGGAGAGAGCTAGATATGAGTAATGTAAGCTAAGTGAGAACAAAGTGCTTAATTTCAAAATTCATCCCTCCCCCCCAAATATTCATAATGTTAGAAAAGTTTGAATTGACCTAGCAACTCAGTAGGCTGAGATCTGAGGATCTTGTTTCAAAGCCAGCTCCGGCACTACAAAGCCTTGAAACTCTTATCCCCAATTTAGCACTAGAAAATGGGAAGTGGGGCTATGGCTCAAGAAGTAGGGGGATAGCCTTGAGCTGAAGAGTTTAGTGACAGTGCCCAGGCCTAAAGTCCCCATGATCCACACACACACAAAAAAGTTTGAATTGACATATCATGAGAGACAGAGAAAGGTACTTTTTATGCAACCAAATACATTCCACAATGAAAATACATTAATATATAACAAGATGTGACTTCAAAAGAGCCTAACCAGCTAACCAGCCCCATAAGGGTGACTCATGCTTTATAATCCTAGCTACTCAGGAGGCTGAGATCTGAGGATAGGGGTTTGGGTTCAAAGTCAGTCTAGGCACAAAAGTCTGTGAGACTCTCATCTCAAGTTAACCATCGAAAAACCAGAAGGTGTGCAGTGGCTCCAGTGGTAGAGTGATAGCTTTGAACTGAGGAGCACAGAGATACCTTCCAGGCCCAGAGATCAAAACTCAAGACCGACAAACAAACACACAGACACAGACACAGACACAGACACAGACACAGACAGACACACACACACACACACACACACACACACACACACACACACACACACAAAATACATTGAATTTGTAGACAGCACTTGGCAGGATTGCCATTTTCACCATGTTAATTCTTCCAATCCTGGAGCATGGGAGTTTTTTCCATTTCCTCATTTCTGCTTTAATTTCCTTTTTCAGGTATTTAAAGTTTTGGCAGAGGTTGAAACTTTCTTAGTAAAGTCCCAGAAACACAATAAATTAAAGAAAGTTTGGATAAATGGGACTGCATTAAATTGCAGAGCTTCTGTATGACAACGGACATAGCTAGCAAGTTAAATAGAAAGCCCACAGAGTGGGAGAAGATTTCACTAACAATATAACAAAAGCTAAAATATATCTATAGCTAAAAAAAATGAATCTCTCCAAAACAAGTCTTCAAAGAAACAACCATCCCAGTTAAAGATGGTACAAAGCAGACTCAAAGGAACATAGGCTCAATGGTTTCCCTCATTTGTCATAATCAGTAGAAACCTTGGGCTCTCCTAGCAGAGATTTACAATAGAACAAAACCTAGATACATAAGACTATAAAGAATGATGCTAAATGAAAGGACCTCCAGGATATAGAAACAAAAGCCATATAATGAGTGATGAGTTTTGTCCTTAATATACTATGTTATCTCTCATCTCTTTTGCTGTCCCTTGGTTATCTCATATTGTTACAGTATCTCACTTTGTTATCTGATATATTGTATATATGCTTATTTGAGATTGGATAGGGAAGGGGGGAAAACAAGATGAGGGGTGGGGGTAGGGGAAGGGAAATGGGGACCAAGACATGAGAAAGGGTATCAAAGTATATGATGTAACGAATGTGAAGTGGTGAATATAATGTGACCTTTCTATTAATTACAATAAAAATATATGAAAAAAAAGATGGGCCAAAGACTAAAAGAGAGTCTTCTCTGAAGAAGAAATAAGAATGGCCTATAGACATATGAAGAAATGCTCAACATCTCTGGCCATAAAAGAAATGCAAATCAAAACAACTCTAAGATTCCACCTCACTCAAGTTAGAACGGCCATGATCAAGGGATCTAATAACAACAGATATTGGCAGGGATCAGGCCAAGAGGGATCACTACTCACTGTTGGTGGGAGTGTAAACTTGTTAACCACTATGGAAAGTAGTATGGCAGTTCCTCAAAAGACTAAACATAGAGCTCCCCTTTGACCCAGCGACTCCACTACTTGGCATTTACCCAATTGTCCAAAAACAAGGACATACTAAAGCCACCTGCACAACAATGTTCATGCCAGCACTATTTACCATAGCAAAGATATGGAACCAACCCAGATGCCCCTCAGTAGATGATTGGATCAACAAGATGTGTTATTTTTACACAATGGAATTCTATACTGTCATCAGAAAGAATGACATTGCCTCATTTATAAGGAAATGGAAAGACTTGAAAAAATTATATTAAATGAAGTAAGCCAGACCCAAAGGAACATAGATTCAATGGTTTGCCTCACTTGTTATAATTAGTACAAACCTTGGACTCTCTTAGCAGAGGATTACAATAGCTCAAAACCTAGATTCATAAGGGCATATAGGAGGGGCTAAATGAAAGGATCTCCAGGATATGGAAACAAGAGCCTTATAATGTGTTATTGGTGTTCTTATTGTACTATGTTATTTCTCATCTTTTTTGACCCCTCAGTTAATCTCATATTATTACCGTATCTTACCTTTTTATCTGGCATATTGCATTTATTTGTTTATTTGAAATAGGAAAGGGAAGGGGGAAAACAAGATGAGAGGAGGGTGTGTGGGGAGGTAAATGGGGACAAAAACATGAGAAGGAGTATCAATGTGTATGAAATAATGTACCTTCTCTGGCAAATATAACTGTAACCCCTCTATTAATTACAATAAAAAATAAGTCTGGGTTAAAAAATACAAAAAAATAAAGAGCTTTAACATCATACAGTTCCCAATAAAACAGGCTAAACTGTTGAAAATTAAAGTTTCTATTTACTGTTGCAAATGATATTCATGATGAGATTGATCATTAGGTTTTGTTTAGAAAGGAAAGGGATCTCAGGGTTTATCTGTTTTGATAAATCATAGATATTACAAAAAAGAGAAGCAAGGGACAAAACCTACTCCTAGAGTTCAAGTCCGACAACCGACCAAAAAAAAAAAAAGAAAAAGAAAAAGAGAGATGCAAGTTTGTGTGGGCCAATTGTAAAGCTAGACCTCATTGTCCACATCAGTCACCATCTTTCATGATCTGTCTTTAAAGCACTTGCCATTAAGAGATTCTGTATCCTCTTCTTAAATCGGAATGGGCCTGACAACTAATTTTAACCATCAGAAATGATGTAACATTTCTAAAGCTGGATCTAAAAAAAAAACATTAAATGCTGATTTTTATTGCTTAGGTTTAGTTTTGTCCTGAGAACATGCTTGGCTGATAAGGTTGCAGGATATGAAAGAGACAAGAGTCGTAGAGAACAGTCAACATCTAAATCTGCAAGTTAGAGAGACTGCAGTCAAAATTAGTGAGTCAACAGCCTGCCTCAGGGATATTAAAGCCACTCACTAGTAAGCATATTCAAGACCAGGAGAGACACTCAAACTTATCAAAAGCTTTGTCAGCAGGGGTCGAGTTTCATGGGGTTAAGCCATAGTGATTCAAGAGAGCTAACTGCATGAGGAGACTTGACAATGCATAGTGGAGAGAGACCTTACTTGACAGAATGTGTAGTTATATGATTTGTCTTGTAAGTTCCAGAGAAACATGAAACATGGTGGCACAGGTTTTGTGTCTGGCTTCAGCTGAGAGTTGGAAAATGTTGCCAAGTTGTGGAGGAAGGCTAGAGTTTGATAAAGAGACTGTGATTGGAGCCTGGAAAAGTGATGATGCAGGTAATGTCATCACAAAATACATGTCTAAACTGGTGCCTGCAGTAGCCTGGATTGATGGGAACTATATTTAATGAATTTTTGGATTTGCCTAAGGAGAGCTGCAGGGAAAATGTTGAAAAAGTCAGGTGAGTTCTCTTAATTGTGTAGAATATGGCAAGAAAAGTGGTGAGCTAAAGGAAAAACTGGCTGGTTTCCTAGGAGAATTTAAAAGGTATAAAAGAGAGCCAGATTTATGGGTTGCTGAATAAAATAGTTTCTCATCTTCAGTTCCATGAATCAAGAAAAAAATGTCAAAATAAAGTATAACCCGGGGCATGAATTAAAACATCATAGTAGCATAAGACCTCTTCTTAAAACCTGAGGAAGAATTAGACAAGAGTTAAGCTAGAGGGCTCAACTAGACAAAAGGAGTCCTAAGAATGAAGATGTTTGATCTGTTCAAACAGAGTATGATTAAAAAGAATTTGTTGAACTGGGTAGATGCAAATCTAAATAATTAAGAACCTACAATTTTTTTTAAGGATTGTACAAGCACAAGCACCACCTATTGGACTCCACGTTACTGAGATTGTTTAAAATACAAGAGCCTTCAGCGTTCTATTCTTCTATAACAGAAACATTAGCTGAGAGAAAGGATTTTGAAGGTATGAACATCTAATTTAAAAAAAATTAAGATTGGAGAAGAGATCATTGACAAATTGGAAATAAGGAAAATAATGGAGCAAAATGGAAGATTCTTTCTCTCTCTCTCTCTCTCTCTCTCTCTGTCTGTCTGTCTCTGTCAGTCTCGCTGCCTGCCTGTCTGTCTGTCTGTCTGTCTGTCTGTCTGTCTCTCTCTCTCTCTCTCTCTTTCATTTCATCATCTGTGGGACTTGAACTCAGGGCCTGTACATTATCCTAGTGCTCTTTAACTATTTACTTGCTGTTTATTTACTTTATTATTATACTAAAGGTGATTTGCAGAGAGAATACAATTGCATGGGTCCCATAATGAGCGCATTTCCTTTGTACAATGTCTCCCTTCCTTCACTCTCTCCCAGTCCCTCCTACCACCTCCACCTAAGACGGCCTGTGAGCTCCACTGCTGTATTTCCCCCCCACACTCCCTCAAGACCTGTATCATCCTTACCTTTGTGAATAAAATTTCTACTTGATACAATTTTCCTCTCATTGTCTCACTAGTGAACTGTGGATAGTGGTAATAGAATGAACACAACTTGTCTTTTCAGAATCTCTGAGTTAAAATGTACTATACACATCTGAAAAATTGTTTCCGATCATAGGATGCTGGCCTTTAAGGACAACATAATAAGCAGAAGACACATTTGGTTATCTTGAGAGGAGATAAGCATCATCTTTATGTAACAATATTACTCAATTAGGGCCAGTGTATGGAATGAGAGTAGAATGACTACAGAAATTGATCTAAATATTCATCCCTTACTAACCCATATCCTTTGTGATGGGACCTTGAGCTCTTTTTTTCAAGAGAACAATTTTACCATCATTTGGACTTCATTATTTGCATTTTCAATTACAATACTACAAAAGCCATTGAGAGTGGGTTCTTAGCTTTGCTTTGGTGGTCTTGCACAATTTTTCTGTTTGTCACTCTCAGGTCTCAACCCATTCAGGAGACTATTCTGTGCTACTTTGTTGGGTGGAAATAAAAAATTGGACCAACCTACACCTACCAATTGTCATGCATTCAATCTGCACAAATTAGATCCGCTCAGCTGCTATCTGGTAGGGGGCACAGGAGGAGTCTTTGCAAAAGATAGACCTTCTAGGCTATCTTAGTGTGTTTGGGACATTTAACAGAATTCCATGAAGTACACTAGAGCATTTATAGACAACAAAGATTTATTTTATAGACTACTTATATAACTTCTAAGTCTAAGACCAAGACAACTACTGATTCAGTTCCCAGTTTAGGCTTAATTCCTTTCTGTCTTCTCTTTGAATCATTGAAGTATTTCTCCAAGTATTAACAAGGCTTTGTCCTCCTTAAGGACAGGAAACTTTCAGTTTCCAAGCAAATTTCTTTACATATAGTCTGCCCCTACCTTAATAATAATTTTAATTAGATAATTTGAACTAAGACCAAACAAATCTATTAATCTCCTTATAAATTTTATTTTCACAATGTAATCATATCTTAAATTCCTTATTTTCTAGCACTATCACAATGGAAGTCAGAATTTTGGCATACAAATTTGGGATCTGGAATACAAACAATCATTTCTCTAACTACATTTGATCCATGAGTTTGTTTATAAATACTGTTATACACTTATGATTATAAGGCTCTGAGTTTTGAAGTACTTTGTTATCTAACATTAACATATCAATAGATAACAGAAAATTGTTACAACCTGATATAGTAATTCTTAGTGATTCATTTCAACTAGCAATGTAAATTTCAAGTTGTTGATGATAATGGTATATAGAAATTAAATTTGAAAAAAAAGAATGACTGCTGAGAATAGAAAAACACAAATAATCAGGAAAACTAGTAACAACAGATGCTGGAGGGCTGGAGGGGATGTGGTCAGGAGGGATCACTACTACACTGTTGGTGGGAGTGCAAACTCCTTCAACCACTATGGAAAGCAGTATGGCAGTGCCTCAAAAGGCTAAACATAGAGCTCCCCCATGACCCAGCAATTCCACTACTTGGCATTTACCCAACCATCCAGCAACTAGGGCATACTAAATCCACTAGCACAACAATGTCATTGCAGCATTATTCACCATAGCAAAAATATGGAAGTAACCTAGATGTCCCTCAGTTGATGAGTGGATCAACAAGTTGTGGTGTTTGTACACAATGGAATTCTATGCTCCTGTCAGAAAAGATGACATCGCCCCATTTGTTAGGAAATGGAAAGACTTAGAAAAATCATATTAAGTGAAGTAAGCCAGACTCAAAGGAACATAGGCTCAATGGTTTCCCTCATTTGTCATAATCAGTAGAAACCTTGGGCTCTATTAGCAGACATTTGCAATAGAGCAAAACCTTGATACATAAGGATATAGTATGAAGCTAATTGAAAGGACCTCCAGGATATGAAAACAAAAGCCATATAATGAATGATTGTTGTCCTTAATGTACTATGTTATCTCTCATCTCTTTTGCTGTCCCTTGGTTATATCATATTGTTACAGTATCTCACTTTGTTATCTGATGTATTGGATATATTTGTATTTGGTTATTTGAAATTGGATAGGGAAGGGGGGAAAACCAAAATGGGGGGTGGGGGGAGCGTAATGTGTACCAAGACGTGTGAAAGGGTATCAATGTATGTGAATTAATGCACCTTCTATCTGGCAAATATCATGTAACCCTTTTATTAATTACAGTAAAAAATATTAAAAAAAGAAAAACACAAATAGTGGGTTTCCTATTGTGGAGTCTATGTAGCTGACTTTGATTCTTCTTTGTATTCTGCATCTGTCTAGGAGTCTGGAAATGAGAAGAATAGAAGAGAGGTAAATAGCCCTGGGGAATTACACTAGTAGCCAAGCGAGAAAGACCTGGAATAGCAGACAGCCACCACCATGGCAGGAGCTAGGGGAACTTCAGTTCCAAACCCTGACAATATGTCTCACAGGTGAGACAGGTGTGTGTAATAGTTCACTCATCTTTGTCTTTTAATAGAATAGAACTGCAGAATTAGAAGATAAATTTTCCTAAAGAAGAATATTTGTGGCTGCTTATGATGAAAAGGTTTATTGATCTGGTAAGTTTGGAAGGTATCAGGTCAAATAAAAGGAGCATCTTTTTTTTAAATGCCAGAACTTCTAGAAGTCTATACTATATTATTTGTATTGTGAATCCACAAAGGAACATAAAATATGCGAAATACTACATGTTTATTTGAGCCTAAGCTTCTTTTTTTAATTTATTTTTAGCAGAGCAATTTTAAAGATCATATTTTTCACCCCACACCCATTGGGGAATGCTGAATTCATAGATAGTAAAGTGTATAATTTTTGCTTCTAGATTTAAAGATTTACTGTTTTTTCAATAGAGAAAATTTTATACAAGTGTATTTTACAGTTTACCCTTAATTAATTTAAAACAGTCCATATTATTTTAGATGTTCAGATTGTTTTTACTTCCAAGGTGTGATGCCCTCTCTCTCTTTCTCTCTCTCTCTCCCCCTCTCATGGGGAATTGAACACAGTGCTTCATGCATACGAAGCAAGCAGGCTACCATTGAGCAACATTCACAGCCCCTGATGCCATATCTTTTAACCCCTGTATTTAAATATAGATAAAGTATAATAATCACTTTTATAAACATTTACATGTTGAAAGACATGGTGGATGTTGCCCAAATTGTATGATTATGCTATCATATTTACTCACTAAAACAACTTATAAATTCAGGAAAGGTTTGCTGTTAGAAATGGCAGTTATCCAGTTGGTAGAGATGATACTTTTAGCCTATACTATACTTCATTCAAACATTTAAATGTGACTAAATCAAACCTTAAAAGAGTATGGCTAGGAAAGCAATCAATTTATTTAGCATTGATAAAACTGAGATACATTCACAATTCTATATGGTACTGACAATCACTTCACTGTTGCATAAAATCATTATTATTCACTAAAGACTGACCCTGTAGACTGAGATGAAGAGCTGCTACTAGTAGGTATGAAAAAAATCAAATGTTTATAGACTCCATTGTGTGAATTTGTTTTCTTAACTCAAGGTTTACAATTTTTTGAGACTATTTTCACCTTTATAAATTAGAATATTCATATAAATTCTAAAAATCATCCATGTTAGTCATGTTGGGATGAGTAAAATTATCAATAAGCTCTTACTTGTGATCATACTATGGCAGAAAAGGAAAGAAGCATTTTCAAGGAAAGAAAGTGCCACACATAAAATACTTTTGCAGAAAAAAGCATTAGTAGAGATTTCCTATAATATAGTATCACTGTGTTGTAGAATAACTTAGTGAGATTTTTAGTATATCATTTGCCAAGTTTTAGTGCAATGTGTATTTATTCATAAAATTATCCAACTTAATAAAATAAGGACTATACTCATCACCACTGTTTCCTAATGTTATTTTCTAATTCCTTCTTGTATCCTCTCTATATAACTGCATAGCATGCAACTACCAAACTGTTGTCATGATGGATAATTGTACATAAGATAGATTTCCACACAAATGGAATCTTACAATAGATAACATATCTTTTTTTTTCACTCAGAATTACTAGTTTAAGATTCATCTAGATATGCTATATGCATTAGTATTTCATAGCTTTTAATTGTTGAACCAAATATTGGACTGTTTTCCTGTTGGTAGAAATTTGGTTTAGAATTGAAGACCCAGATATCAACCCACAGACCTATGGCCATCTAATTTTGATAAAGGAGCCACAAAAATGGAATGGAAGAAAGACATCCTCTTCAACAAGTAGGGCTGGTTAAGCACCTGCAGAAAACTACAGTTGGATCCTTCTTTGTCATCCATTTGTCAGGATTAACTCCAAATGGATCAAAGACCTCGAGGTAAAAGCAGATACACCGAAAACTTTACAAGAAGGAATAGGAGATACACTAGGTCTCCTTGGCACAGGTTGAAACTTTCTTAATAAGGGCCCAGAAACACAACAAATCAAAGAAAAATCTGGCTAAGTGGGACTGCATTAAACTGCAGAGCTTCTGTATAGCAAAGGATATAGCTAGCAAACTAACTAGGAAGCCCAGAGAGTGGGAGAAGATCTACACTAACTATACAACAGAAAAAGGCCTTATATTTAAAATAAATCAACAGCTCAAAAAGTTGAATCACTCCAAAACTAATCCCCCCAAAATCAACCATCCCATTAAAAGATGAGCCAAAGACTTAAAGAGAGACTTCTCTGAAGAAGAAATAAGAATGACCTATAGACACATGAAGAAATGCTCGACATCTCTGGCTATAAAAAACCTGCAAATCAAAACAGCTCTAAGATTCCATCTGACTCCAGTTAGAATGGCCAGGATCAAGAAATCCAATAACAACAGATGCTGGAGGGGATGTGGCCAGGAGGGATCACTATTACACTGTTGGTAGGATTGCAAACTCGTTCAACCACTATGGAAAGCAGTATGGCAATTCCTCAAAAGACTAAACATAAGAGTTCCCCCATGACCCAGCAATTCTACTACTTGGCATTTACCCAACCATCCAGAAACAAGGACATACTAAATCTACTAGCACAGCAATGTTCATTGCAGCACTATTTACCATAGCAAAGATATGGAACCAACCCAGATGTCCCTCAGTTGATGAGTGGATCAACAAGATGTAGTATTTATACACAATGGTATTCTATGCTGCTGTCAGAAAGAATGACATCGCCCCATTTGTTAGGAAATGGAAAGACTTAGAAAAAAATCATATTAAGTGAAGTAATCCAGACTCAAAGGAATATAGGCTCAATGGTTTCCCTTATTTGTTATAATCAGTAGAAACCTTTGGCTCTTCTAACAGAGATTTACAATAGAACAAAACCTAGGTACATAAGGCCATATAAGATGACACTAAATGAAAAGACCTTCAGGACATAGAAACAAATACCATATAATGAGTGATTGTTGTCCTTAATATATTATGCTATCTCTCATGTCTTTTGCTGTCCCTTGGTTATCTCATATTGTTACAGCATTTTTCCTTCTTATCTGATACATTGTATATATGCTCATCTGGTTATTTAAAATAGAATAGGGAAGGGGGAAAAATAAGATGAGGGACAGGGGTAAGGGGACGGAAATGGGTAGCAAAGCATGAGAAAGGTTATCAATGTTTGTGAAGTAATGCACCTTCTATCTGGTGAATTTAATGTAACCCTTCTATTAATCACAATAAAAAATATTCAAAAGAAAGGAATGCAAATCAAAGCAATTCTTGAGATTCTACCTCACCCAGTTAGAATGGCCATGATCAAGAAATCTGATAACAACTGATGCTGGTGGGGATGTGGCCAGGAGGGACAACTACTACACTGTTGGAGTGTAATCTCATTCAACCACTATGGAAAGCAGTATGGCAGTTCCTCAAAAGACTAAACATTGAGCTCCCATATGACCCAGCAATTCCACTACTTAGCATTTACCAAATTGGCCAAAAACAAAGATATACTAAAGCCACTAACACAAAGTTATTCATTGCAGCACTAGTTACCATAACAAATATATGGAACCAACCTAAATGCTCCTCAATAGATGATTGGACCAACAGGATGTGATATTTATACACAATGGATTCCCGCCACCAGAAAGAATGACATTGCCCCATTTGTAAGGAAATGTAAAGACAGAAAAAATCATATTAAGTGAAGTAAGCCAGACTCAAAGGAACATATACTCAATGGTTTCTCTCATTTGTCATAATTAGTGTAAACCTTGGACTCTACTAGCAGAGGTTTACAATAGGGCAAAACCTAGATACATCCTGTATAGGATGAGGCTAAATGCAAGGACCTCCATGATATAGAAACAGTAGCCATATAAAGTGTGACTGTTATTCTTCATCTTACCTTGTTATCTGGTATGTTGTATATTCATTTATTTGTTTATTTGAAATAGAATAGAGAAGGGGAAACTAAGATGAGGGGAGGGGATGGGAGAGGGAAATGGGACAAAAACATGAGAAGGGGTAGCAATGATTGTTAAGAAATGGATCTTCTATCTGGCAAATATAATGTAACCCTTGTATTAATTACAATAAAAAAAGAAAAAGAGAGAAAATCAGTGCCTGGCCCGGGTGATTCTTACTTATAATATCAGCAGTGAGGAGGCTGAAACAAAGAATGTGAAACTGAGGTGATCTGATTCACCCATAAAATTCAGCCATAAAAAAACTGCCTTCAATTGGAATGTACTTCCTTTCTCTCTCTTTTTTTCTTACAAAAATATAGGCAAAAAGAGATGAAGGTTTAACTTTATAGGCAAATGAAAGCTCTTTTCCAAAGTAGTTTTATCTTCCTGTATTCCCATAACTTTATGAGAATTTTCCCTCCTGCAAATTTTTCTAGTCATTGGGTAAAATGAACCCTTTTTCTTGCCGTTTTAATAAATCTCTAGTACAAGGGTTTTTTTGGACTAAAAATGTTGGATGTGGTTTCATGCATTTATTTGCTACCCATATGTCTTGTTTTATAAATCGCCTCATTCAGATCTTCAGTTTATCTTTGGTGCTGTGCTTTTATGTAGGACACTATTACCTATGAACCTTTAATGTGAATCTTCCCATAGCCTCTGAGGATCTTTCCAGATATTGAACAGTACTCAGGTAAATAACCAAGCTGGAGTTTTGTGAAGAGCTCTGAAAATCTGTGTGCATAGTTCTCCCTTCTGGGACTCTGTTCTGTGAATTTTAGCTGTCTGGTATCCTTTACTGTCATTTCCATTTCCTTAGGAAGTCTGCTGGCATTTCCTTAGGAAACTTAGTTTCCCTCTCTGTGCTATATCTCAATGTAGCACTATGTGAATAAAGCCCAGATGATCGATCTCACTTTCATCCTGCAAAAGTATTCAAGAAACCCATCCCTTTATTTTGTGATGTCAGTGTCCTAAAAACTGCTTTTATATGTAGTTTGAAATTTTTCTATGTGTGTTTTGGGGAAGATAAATTTCATCCTTACATCTCTGTGTTGCTTGAAGCAGGTCCTGTAGTGACAGTTTTTATTTGTGACCATATTATTTATTTTTAAATCAATTGCTTTTCATTATTTCACATATTATTTTCCCCTCATGAAGATTAGCTTGATATTTGGTTTTTACTTTGTTTCCTCTTAGATGTTTTCCTTTATTTGTTTACTTAGCTACTTATTCAAAATACAATTCATTACTACCATGAAGCTAACACAGTGCTAAATGCAAGATAAACAAAAATGAGATTTTTCTGCTTCCTACTATGGCTTAACTAGAGACAAAAGAAAACATTTTAAAAGTATAAAGATTGAAAATATTTGATTTGATCCTTCATGGTTACTAATAATTCTAGTAATTGGTATTTATTTTTTGTGTGTTTCAGGTGGATTTCTTATTCAGAGTTCAAATTCTCAGGCTGACTTGCCCACCTGGAAACTATAGTACAACTCAAGTCAGATAAAAAGGGCAAGGAATTCTCTAATTCCTTCTTAGCTATGGCTGTTTATGCTTTGGTGTATAGAAATTGTCTAGGTCATTCAAAACAAAGGAAACCAAATAGAGAGACAAGAGGGGAATGCTATCTCTAGCAGGGAGAACAGAAGAAATGGCATTTCAAGCAATCTTAGCTGAGGGAAAGGAAATCATGCACTGAAGGACAGTGAGCAGGAAAAAGAGGACAGAATTGAGGTTATATGTGTGAAATGTGAGGAGTGTGTGTGTGTGTGTGTGTGTGTGTGTGTATTGTGAAGGGCTTTTGCCACATGGGAGAATTGGGGCTAGAAGGCAGAAGGAAGAATATTACAATAGTGATGTATTGTAAAAGAATTTAAATGAGTATGGCCTTTGTTACATAAATAAGAACTTGAATCATAAATAATACGCCTCTGTGTATAATAGATGGTAGAGAAGTGGGTTTTTGATTAGCAGTTGTCATGAGACAAAAGTTCACCTAGGAGGCTAGTGCATATAAAATGCATACATCTGTAGATTCATCACCCAAATCTACATTTTGATAGCCTCTTGAAAGATAGGCCAACATTAATTAGAAAGAACATTAATTATAAGAGCCAAGGATACAGCAGTGGGTCATGCAATAGAAACACAGCAGAGAGGAAGGGTTGAATTTTAGCTGATATGAAGAACAGAATATCTAGATCCAGTTTTTCAATGTGCACATTCAAAAATTATTTATGTCTTGTTACTACACAAATATTGGATATAGCATGTTAGAAATCATTCAGTTTTCTTATACATAGTGACATATTGCAAGCCTTTTTCTAATTTACTACTTATATTGTTTTAACTTTATATAACAATATGTACATACACTTATATATGTGTTCACAATGAAATTAATCCTTATTCTCTTCATCTCTAAGATGTCCACTATGTTTTTATACTGTAAATTATTAGAGAATTTCTGAAGACCTATAGAAAAGTCAATATTTTGATTTACTTTATGATTATTAAAAATAGTGCCATTTCATAATTCCTTATAATTTTCTATTGGAATATATATGTCATATGAATCAACTATTACTAGCTAGTTATTTATACATTTGGTCATTTACAATGCATACTTTTAATATATTTCTTACAATATTTTCAATATATTTCTTACAATATTTTCACAATTTTTAAAATAAAATCACAAGATATTTACATTTAAGTGGCTCTGGCATGTAGCCATGTCAGTATGCGACATTTTAAATTCATGACTGTTTCCATAAATTGGTAAGGTTTTTAGTTATTTGACAAAAATGAATTACCCAAAATAATTATGATGAATCAGATAATGTGAAAACTGCCCAAAACTTAATGCTATTTTTTATATAAAAATTTTACAGTTTCATTCCTAAAATGGTCTTGAGGTTTTTGGTGTTGGCCTATCCAATCATTTTCTCTTATAACAAAATGAGCCTTTTGTTTGTGATTAATTCCCACAGTCTTTCTATACAGAGAGATAGGGCAAGTTCTAGCCGTCTGGCCTGCTTCATTTCTCTTTTTCTTAACTAATGTGATCTTCAGGTTCTTTCCACGTGGGTTTCAGGGCATCTTGAGGATCTGCAGATGGCTGCTTTCCTCATACACAAGATTACACTGCCAATGAAAAGGGGATTTAGCTTTAGACTTAGCCCTTCACTTTTGTCTTAAAAGAGTCAACGCAAGCAGTGTCCCTGACACTTAAAATTTTTATGAAAATAACAATGAAAACCTAAAGCGAGTGATATTTTTGTACAAAGCAATCACCCTTAGCTAACCTTACAGTTTATTTCACTCTCATTTATGAATTTGCAAGGCATCAACTACCTTGCTTAAAAAATGAAAACAGATTATTGCTGTGGACTCAAGCATGAATGTAGCAGATACTTAATTCTAAAAATAGAATTTTTTGTTAAAGACCACGTATAAAGAACATGCATTCTATATACAAATGAGTATAAATGCACAATCCAAGTTAAAATTGTTAAGACCTAGGTCTTTTCAGTTTATGGCAAGGTGTGTTTCTAAATCAATATATATATATACATATATTCATAAATGCACATATTGATCAGTACATTCTGGTTCATCACTTCCTGTTTAATCTTCATTCAAACAAATTAATGTGCTGTTTCATAGCCACCCTTCTTTCCTACCACAGTACTGCTGCTTTATTTATGCTGATGTTCCCTTGTCCCTTATACTTGATCTGTGCCATCTCTCTAATAATGTTGGCAGTGGTGGTGATAGTGTGTGTGTGTGTGTGTGTGTGTGTGTGTGTGTGTCTGTGTTTAAAGAGTAGTAAGGAGAGATTAATAAAAATTAGTGAGTTCTTTTTCCTTCCTAACTCTCCTGTATATGGGTCTGGAATTGTTATCTAAGCAACAGCATGCTGCCATGTTCTATTTCTTTCTTTGTTTACCATTTCTTGAGATTTATGGTATGGGGTGGTATAGTTACTATTGCTGAATTACAGATTATTTTTTTAACATCATTTCTATTGTTCATATTCATTCAATAACAATAGGAAAAGGAAAAATGCTTGTTTCAGCTTCACTTTTCCACAGTTACCATCAAATCCACACTTACTTCAAAACCATTATAATTTTTGACCAATTTAAACTTTGGCTTGAAAGTAACAAACTTAAGTTTTTTTTAATAGAAATATTCTTACTATTTTTCTATATAAGGAAGCCTCTAAAGAAGAATGTGCTCCACAGTAGGGCAAAGAAAAAGAGCTGAATTTCTTTTTGCCATATTGTGACATTCAAGTGCAAACACTCTGTATTCAATCAATCAAAAAAAGAAAGCAGGCCTGCAGAATCAGCTTGCCAATGCTAAATCCAATTATATAATAGCCTATATAAAAGAAGTGGTACTTATATGAAAGTGAATTTCTTTTACTTTAATTTTTATACTCTAAATAGTCCAATTAAAAAGTTTGTTTTTTTTTTTTTGGAAGAGAAAATTTGTAATGAAGTTGATGATAGATGAGAATGACTTCCAGGGGCGGCTCCTTTGTACTTTGTCTCTTTGTGGAACTGAAACCATCAAGGGCTATCTTTGCTTTTGGAAGTGATTTACTTTGCCTTAGAATTCTGTATTGTTGTGTGCAAACCAATTCAGTAAATGTCACCATCAAGTATAAATGAGCTCTGTCAGAGATCATCTAAGGAGGAAATGATAATAATGGGGAAGAGAAATGGAAATGAATGTTTGTATGGTTTATACTTCAAATATCCATGAAATCTTAATATTTTAAGTGCTCAGAAATACATTGTTGCCCTGAACTGTTTGTAAATGAATTTCTGGCTGTATTTTGTATTTAAAATAAGGAGTCATGAAATTTAAAAAGTTTGAAATAAGAGAAGATTTCATTTATACTTTCTTGCTTCTTTTCTTTTTCTTTCTTTCTTTGACTGTATGCCCAAATGTGTTTTTTTTTTTTGCCAGTCTTGGGCTTGAGCTCAGGGCCTAGCAGTGTCCTTGGACTTTCTCAAGGCTAGAGCTCTACCACTTGAGCCTCAGCACCACTTCTGGCTTTTTTCTATGTATGTGGTACCGAGGAATCGAACCCGGGTCTTCATGCATGCTAGGCAAGCACTTTAACCACTAGGCCAAACTCCCGGCCCCCCAAATGTGTTTTATAAACCTGAAATTATCTTAGGTGAGACTCCAAAATTCCCTGCTTTGAAGAGACAATACATCCTTTCTCTTGTCAACTCTTATAATTAGATATATACTCAGTTCTTTCCCCCAAATTATACTTTCTTTGATAATATTCGAGTTTGTTTTTTTCAATCAATTACAGGATCATCAAACAATTATCTATTAAATCAGATTTCACAAGTTTATTTCAGAAATTGTTGTGGAAATAATTGTCAGTGCAATTGAGTAGACAAAGATATATATACATTAAAAAGATATATATGCATGTGTGAGTATGTGTACATGATATCAGAGAAAGTTGAAGTGAAAATATTGGAAATCAAAGAATAAAACCTATTTGGAATACTTTTTTAGAAATGGCTATTTTACCTGGCAGAAGCAATGGGGACTCTAGGTTGGAGTAGGAAAGAATGAAAGTTATTGACTTAAAATATATGATATGTGAGAGGTTGAAGGAGTATTATTTAACTATGAAATGAGTCTTTTAAGTAATGACAAGAAGTGATATTTCCTGTGTTAGGTGGAGATGATAATTTAAGATTTATTTTAGAGACAATAAATATGTAATGAGACAAAATTGTGAGAACATGAAACACTTTTAAGTGATTTTATACCTTGAAAGGTAGATCATGAATTCAAGGAGTCTAAGGAGTTATCATGGGAAACTGTCATCCTGAAGAAGAGAGAACTTCTTTGAGGAAGGTGGTAATGAATCTGATTGGGCTAATACTGAAGATACCAAGAGAATCAAAAATCAGGCAATAAGAGCTGATTTTTCTCAGTGTACTCCTTATTGCAAAATAAATCTTAGGACCTATGAGAATTAAATATTTGCCTAAATAGCAATCATTACTGGCCAGATACTAAGTCCTTTGAATTCATTTTTAATATTAAATCATGAAGAGGTTTGTTAATGTTCTTATATTAATCATTTTTGCATATTCTCTGTACATTTTAAACATTGAGTACTATTGAGATTATGGTGTAATGGTTAGGAAATCATCTCAACCTTACTTATACAATCGTCTATTGTCTTTAAAGAATATTATGCAAATATCATATCAAATTTTAAGTTATATTTTACTTGTCTGTAAATCCTTTTTTAAATGTTTTTCAGTACTTGGATTTGAACTCCAGGCCTCGCATTTGTTATTCCTCTAGATCTCTTTCCCTTAGGTGTTTTGTAAGTTATTTCCTTCACTCCACCAGGCCTAGATCAGATCTTCTCTATGACTCTAGGCCCTCCTGCTTAGTTGAGATCATAGGTGCAGCCTGCCATCCCCAGCTTATTGCTTTGTCTAGGCTGATATAAAACTATAATCCTCCCCATTTCTGCCTTTGATTTAGCTGGACTTATATGTGTACAGCCCTCCTTCCCGCCTAAATTCATTTATGAATTTTCACCTTGTTCCTACCACTTACTTTTTCTGTTTTTATCTTTGGTTTGTCTTCATAACTTATCCATACACAATTCATTTTCTGTGTCTGTCTGTCTGTCTGTCTGTCTGTCTGTCTGTCTGTCTCTCTCTCTCTCTCTCTCTCTCTCTCTCTCTCTCTCTCTCTTGTTTATGGTCAGTCATAGAGGTTGAACCAGCTCACTGTCACTGAGCTCTTTCACTCAAGGCTACTGCTCTACCACTTTGAGCCAGAGTGCTACTTCCAGTTTTCTGGTGGTTCATTGAACATAAGAATCTCATGGACTTTCCTGTTCAGGCTGGCTTTGAATCGGGATCCTCAGATCTCAGCCTCCCGAGTAGCTAAGATTAGAGGTGTGAACCACTAGCACCAAGCTTCATTAGAGTTCTTAAGTTCACAGAAATAACTTTTTTCAGTTACTATATCTAGTTAACATGCCAAAATCTGAATAATTATAATGATTTAGGTTGTGTTCTTGGGGTTTGAAATCATATTGTTTAAAATAAATTCTATTTTGAAGATTGTAAAACTGTATTCTCGAATAAATGTTCATTTATTACCTTCCTTTCAAAGTATGTTTATTTTTGCTTCATTAGTGTATTGGTAGCAAGATTATTTTATTTTATTTTTTTCCATATAATTTTTATTGTAATTAATAGAAGGGTTACATTACATTCGTCAGATGGAAGGTGCATTACTTCACATACATTGATACCCTTTCTCATGTCTTGGTCCCCATTTCCCTCCCCCCCCCACCCTCATCTTGTTTTCCCATAGGGTCAATGGTTTCCCTCATTTGCCATAATCAGTAGAAACCTTGGACTCTTCTAGCAGAGATTTGCAATAGAGCAAAACCTAGATACATAAGGCCATACAGTGTAATGCTAAATGAAAGGACCTCTAGGATATAGAAACAAAAGCCATATAATGAGTGATCGTTGTCCTTAATGTACTATGTTATCTCTCATCTCTTTTGCTTTCCCTTGGTTATCTCATATTGTTACAGTATTTCACTTTGTTATCTGATATATTGGATATATGTGTATTTGGACATTTGAAATTGGATAGGAAAGGGGGGGGACAATATTATTTTATATGAGGATATTTATGTCCAAAACTTAAGCATGATATTATGTTCTTGGTTTAAAAATGACAAATTTTGGGCTGGCCTAATGGTAAAGTGCTTGCCTAGCATGCAAAAAGCCCTGAGTTCAATTACTTGGTATCACATGCATAGAAAAAGCTGAAAGTGGTGCTGTGGCTCAAGTAATAGAGAAAGCTTAAGGACAGTGTCCAGGCCCTGAGTTCAAGCCACAAGAATGGCAAAAAAAAGATAATTCCCTGATTTTAGACTTAAATAGAATAAATACTGTATCATATGATTTTTTTTACAATTAGCAATTGCATTATTTTTCATTAAGTATATTACATTTTAAATAATTTTGAAATAAAGTCAAACTAGTCAAGTTTTATAATTCTATTGTATTACCTAGAATTATAGATTTCTTTCAGATGAGTTCTATTTTCAGCTTATGGCATTAGAAGTCACACTAAGTGAACTGAATTGAAGTTTATTCTTCATATATGTTGGAACTCAGAATACTAGTTTTTTAAAGATCTAAAAGAAATCACGAATACAATTTTCTGAGTCTACTGATAATATTTGCCAGATTCATAAACAAAAACCTTTCAGGTATTCAGATATTTATTTTCTATTGAGTTATTTTAAGTATATCCTCATAAGATTTTTTTGTGTGGCTGAAGTTTGAACTATGGGTTTTATGTGCTGTTCTGCTGGAGTCACATCTGTATGCAATTTTAGTTTCATTCTATTTCAACTAGGGTCTTAGTCTATTCAATCTTTCCAGCCTCATTTTGGGATCCACCTACTCATGTCTACAGTGTAGCTGAGATGATAAACAAAAGTCACCTACCCCATCACACAATGACAGGAATTTTTAAAGACTTTTCTGTCAGTAGTTTTAATCCCCTTTGGTGTTCACAGTTAGATTCCCCATCCCCACCCCAAGAGTGGTCAATTTAATTGGATTTTCCTATAACTGTATTTTAATTGCTTTCTAGCTAATTGATTCTATTTTTAAGGCATAATGTTCTTGGAATTGTTAATTTGCCTTTAATGTAACTTTTGAGTTAAATCCTTGGTTGTCTCATTTTTCCCATCTAATAACAAAATATTGAGAAATATAATTATTATGTTAACTTTGTGTTTTCCTGCAGTCTTCTGTATAGCAACTCCTAGGGACTTGTTTGAAATGATAATGTTTGAGATTCATTTCAGATTTACTGTAACAGAAATAATGAGACTGGACACAGAAAATTAGGCATTTACCAGAATTTTGAAGAGTCTGATATCCCATAGAATATGGGAATAATTGGTATATTATCTCTTTCATTTGCTTATGAATAAGTATCTATTTCAAGGAATATTCTTTTGAAATGTAAGCTTGAATTTATATAAAAGTTAATCTTTTAATACAACAGTTGGATAACATTATTTTTATTTAAAACCAAATTACTTGACAATTGAAGTTTTCCTTCAGTTTTGGTCAAAGGATACTGAAATTAATAAAGATGAAAATTATAGTTACTAGAACTCAACAGATAAAAAAGTAATTGATGGAAGCAATCATTTGGTAAAATTCTTTTCCAAAGTTTCATAAAAATTAATATAAGTGAGATTAACAAGATCTAAAGCTAAGAAGACAAATTTAAGAATCTACCCATATTGGGCCAGGAGTTTGGCCTAGTGATAGAGTGCTTGCCTAGCATGCATGAAGACCCCGGTTCAATTCCTCAGTCCCACATACATAGAAAAAAGCCAGAAGTGGTGCTGAGGCTCAAGTGGTAGAGCTCTAGCCTTGAGAAAGTCCAAGGACAGTTATCAGGCCCTGAGCTCAAGCCCAGGACTGGCAAAAAAAAAAAAAAAGAATCTACCCATAGGTGTGAACTCTTTAAGGCATGGGTTAATGTAGACATCATGAGAGTAAAACTTACATGAAAGTCATCGAAAGGGAAAATAAATATAATTTATTATTGTCAGATATGAGTATGATATAATTTCATTGGTAAAAAGGAAGCTTGGTCTGGGAAGAGGGTGAGGAAAGGGTGTGTCCAAGGCATATAATTTAAAGAAACAGCCCCTGACATCATCAACTCTTTTTGTTCTTTGCTCTATATCTCCTTCTGAGAATGTCAACCTATTCCAAAATGGTATTTCTGTTGCTATTAACATTGTAAAAGTATCCAGGAAATGTCAACCTAGAAATCTGAAATTTAAAAAGTAGTTTTTGAGAATTTTATATTCAAACTTCCCATATCCTGGCTGGATTGTTTATAACAAGTGGAACAGATGGTGATTAGACCCACCTGTCAAGGAGGAATTTACTATCTGACCCAAATGAAGATGGTGGAGAGTTTCTTAGGGTGACTGGAGCCTCTAATCCAAGGGTCCAAACTCCAGCTGATGACAGAAGGGGAGTAACCACAGTCAGGCCTAGGTGGGCAGGCAGAAGGAGCAGCATGACAATGATGAGTGAAGTTCTCAACCATTACATATAGTAGGAACAAATGCTGTGCAAGACAAGAGACATGATGAGAGAAACACAGTGCCAGAAATGCTTGGAAAGGATGAAAAGCCAGATCAGTTAGCCAGAAATGAGGACAAGGCCTCACCGTCCAAGTATACCATCAGATTTGCCTTAGGACTTTGAAACAAAGTATTATAAAATAAAATCAATATAGATACATACACATTATATATTGCTTTCTACAAAAGATCAAGAAGAGGGGCAGTAGCTAAGACAGAAAAGTCTTTGTGAATCTTACTTATTATTCCTTTAACATAATAAAGCATAGCTATTTTTTGCAAGGGAAGTAAAAGTGTTCTCATAGCCTTGTTTTATGCATAGCGGTGTTTTATGCATATAGACTGGTTTCTTTTGAGTATTTCCTTTTATTCCTCCCAAGTTCCTTCCCTGCTGAGGCCATGCATCTGCTGAGGAAAACTTGTGCATAAGAAAGTTGTTTAGTTCCTTCCTTTGGATCCAATTTCTGCCCAGAGGCCACCATGGGAATAAATAATAAATAAATAAATAAATAAATAAATAAATAAATAAATAAATAAATGATAGATAGATAGATAGAATTAAAATAGAAATGGAAAGTAGGAAAGTTGGGAAACCTTGCCTAAATGACAGTAAATCTTAATGGTCTGATCACACACACACAAATTGTCCTTCAAACTGGAGTGCGTATTAAATGGTAATGGATGGATGTACTTCTCTGTGAGATCAGATTTGTCTAGCAAATCCTCACTGACATAGACTCTCATTTACTACCATATAGCCTTTTGAAAATGCCATTCCAGCAGAGCATAAAAAAGGTTATTTAGATTAAGTATAGTTACAAGATAAGCAGTACACTGAGTTCATTGGGCTTCATGCACACTCATTTAATTTCCACTGCTCCATTACTCTGAATCAAACTGTCCCTGAAAGAACAAGAGGAAGGAAAGGGCATTAAAAACACAAATCACAAAGTAGAGAACATTCTTCCTGCAAACGAAATGGTGTCCATGTGTTACCATTTAATACTATGGAAATACTTTCTTGACTTTTATAGCAGGCTAAGAAATTGCACCAATCTATTAAAGAATGCAATAAAAAGACTTTGAGGTGGGTTCACATTTTTTTCCAGGTCTTTATCATTCTAGATGGGCTTGGATCTTCAAAATGCTGTAAAATGTTATAAATGATATCCATTTGCATCTGTGTGCAGCTTATGGA